>NW_028258349.1:8407500-8562500 GCF_053883595.1 Heterocephalus glaber | reverse complement strand
CAGACTCTGGCATTGCCCTCTCAGCAGTGCAGACTTGGTGGCCAGGCTCTGGTCAGAAGCCAGGTGCTGGTGCCATCATTCCAAGATGAAGCATCCTGTCTTTAATTGATAATGGTTCATTGCAAATTGTACATTTTTTATTAGCATATTTACTCATATTAAGGTTTAATAATTGCTACCTCCCCAAACTGGAAGTTCAGAGATTTCATTAGAACCTGCCAAATTCCCTTACAAGTGGGGTGTTGGAAACCCTAATGGCAAATGCTACTTATTAACTAGGAGACTAAATCCCTCCCTTTGGGTTAGGCATTTCCCTCAGAGTCCCAGTTGGAACCCTCTGTGATGGTGATTTGCCTCTGCGCTTGGCATCCTGTGTCCCAAACCTGTCATGCTGTTTGACATATCTGCATACCACATGTACTGTCTGAACATTATTATTTACACACGTTTTAACTCAAATAAATTTATTTTTAAAAGGAAAGTGTGTCATTCCTATAAATGAAGACCCAGAATCACTTGCCATAAAGAGAAAATAACCATAAAAATAAATGCCGTGAAATCAAACAATGTCATTAAATTCTAGCTGGATTCTCTTGCCTGCCTACACCCTGGATCTGATGCCTTATCTCTCCCATCTTAAAAAAAAAAAAGGAGATTAGTGAGCGTTAGGGAGGTGTTAAAGACCAATAGCACCCACTGGATACTTTCTCCTTGAAGCAATCAGAAGGAAAAAGACAGAACTGACGAGGGCGTAATTTATGACTGTGTGATTCAAGGTGAACCACCTAATATTTCCTTGTGGCACTGTTGGAACTCTTTCCCCACTGTGAGACATTCTGGATTTCAGTGGATGTTGACTTCTGTTAGCTTCTCCGAGGGGGCTTTAGCCCCCAAAGGGTTAAGAACAATTCCTGCGGGAAAGTGTCTTGTCTGAAGAGGAAGGGGCAAGGCATTAGGGAGTCGAAGAACTCCTGAAGCACCAGGACAGGCCCCCTCCGGTCTGTCCTCCAGTCTGTCCTCGTGGAAAAGTTCTGCTTTGAGCTGCCCCACAGAGGAGCCACCAAATGCAGCATTTGAAATGTGGTGAGTACCGCTGAAGAATGGCATTTTAAACTTTATTTGATGTTCA
Organism: Heterocephalus glaber; assembly: GCF_053883595.1. Classification (NCBI taxonomy): domain Eukaryota; kingdom Metazoa; phylum Chordata; class Mammalia; order Rodentia; family Bathyergidae; genus Heterocephalus; species Heterocephalus glaber. The sequence goes on along the minus strand of NW_028258349.1, from coordinate 8,561,371 downwards.
TTTACTTCAACTTAACTAGGCATATGGTCAACACAGTTCTAGATCTCTCTTCTGTGGCTCTGTGCTTGTTTCTCTACCTAAGCTGGGGTCTGCTGATTTATCATTCCCACCCCCAGGATGTCCCTAACACGGACCAGCACCCAAAACTCCTTGTTCAATACCCCTGTTAGAGCAGCCCAAGGATAAGTTGGCATCGCCACTCCAATTTTACAGATGGGAAAACTGAGGCTTGAAGGCAATAAGGTGGAGAAGCAGGATGCCAAGAGGAGGTAGCTGTGTTCACAGATCTCTCTTTTCATCAATGAGTGGATTTATAAAGGGGAATTCCCATCTTCTGGTAATTGTGCTCAGCCCCAGGGAGCCCTCAGCATTGGTGTAGAGCCCATGAGCAAGGCAAAGAATGAGCCCAGCTTTTTCTCCTCTTCCATTTCAGAGACTTGGGGTTTACAGGACTGAGGCCTCTCTTCCTGCAAGGAAAAAACCTGTACGGTCAGAAGCCACAGATCAGACTCTCACCTCTTAGTTCTTGGCTCTCCCACCAGAGAAGGTCCCTGGGTGGGAAAGGCAGGCCAGAGCACATCAGGGCTCTGCAGCACCTGTTTGTTTTTTCTCTACCTTCTCCCATCTCCCAGCACACTAGTGCTGTTGATTTGTCTTAGGAGTTAGGTAATGGGGCTAGACCTATAGATAAATCCATTAGTAGATTCACGAATACCCCTCACCACGCTCCATCCTCCCTGCTCCTAGTCCAGCCTGCTGGAGGTTTCTCTGCTTTTTATAAGAAGCCAAAATTCAGCAGAGCTTAGCCCAGAGCCTACCTGACTTAGTCCTGGTAGAGTTCCCTGAGGTGGGAAAAGAATTTTGGATGGTGGAAGGTTTCTTAGCTGCCACCTTGTGGAGAGGACCACGCTGCTTGCTGCTCTCCAGAGGCTGAGCTGAGAGTACAGGCAAGAGTTCTCTGGACATTTAGTGATTCTGCTACCTTCAGTTGTGAGGCCTGGTGGGGACTGATGCGGTCACCATGGAGATCCTGCCCTTGTCATTGCAGGGATCATCTTTGCTGATGGAACATCGTCATTTCTAGAACCAGAAATAACTTCTTTATTGAATGCTTGCCCTATGCCATTGTGCTAAGTGCTTTATGTGCATAACGCCATTAGCAACAATCCTCAGAGGTGCTTCTGTTCTCATTTTTCAAGATGCAGAATCAGAAGCTTGGAGAGGTGTGTTCACTTTGCCCACATCCTCCAGGTGCTTAGAATGGAGCAGAAGATGAGCCAGGACCTGAGAGATACTGGTGTCCATTAGTATCGTGCCATATGCACCACAATGGCTACCACCTCAGCCAGCCATCCATGCAGCAGATGTTTGCAGATCACCCTGGGCGCCAGTTCCTGGGATTGTAAAAGGAAATGCATGTAGAATGCATCCAAATTTCTGAAAGCCTCACATTTGCTTAGGGACCTAAAGTAGGACTATGCTTTCCTCCTCTTTTCTTCCCTTCACTCTTCGGTTCAACCAACTCATTCTTACCTTTTTTGACACTGGCACCTGAGCAGCAGCTCACATTTAAAGAGAGGCTCATTATCTGGGGCCAAGGTGGGAGAAAGACATGAGAAGGTTGGGGCACTTAATAGAAGCTCAGCAAACTGTGTGATGTGACAGCATGATGAATGGGACCTGGGGTTTTGGACATGGCGAAGGAGATGCTGCTTAAGCTCAAGGAAGGAAAATGTACTTGTACACATTTTCCTATAATTCAAAAGTTCTGAGAGTGCTGGAATTTGTGCTGAAACAATTTGAGCAGACATGTGTATCGAGCACCTGCTCAGGCCAGCGCTGCCAGGTGCTGGGGATACAAGATAGACTTCCTGGAGGTCAGAGTGTGGAGGATGTGACAGACACAGGTAATCCTGATGGGGATGCCATGACAGATGGATGCTGAACAGGATGGGAACACTGAGAAGGGGTATCTTCCTCATCCCAGAACGTGAAAGAAAATTAGAAATGGCTTCCTGAAAATCGGGGTGCCCCCGATGAGTCTTAGGGGAATAGTATGCCAACAGTGGTCTTTAGAGCTATCTTTTCTTCCTGGGCCACACTACCTAATTCTTTGCAGGAGAAGCTACATCTAAATGGCTACGGAAATTACAAGCTTTACTACACTCCTTATTTTCCTGCTGACATTTCCCAGTTTGAGGATTCTTTCCACACTTTTCTTGACCCCTGTGCTAATCCGGAATATTGTTCTTTTTGACCTGAACTCAGTTTTGATCAAAACTGAGAAGTCACTCATATATGTTCTTCCATAAAATGAATGCCACATGCTGAAGTGAGAATGTCTCAGCTGTGTCCCTACTCCAGGGGATTGAGTTCCCCTTCCTTGGGCTCCTATACTTGCAAAGATTTTCTTCCACCTTCTTGTTGAAGTTACAGCCCCATCAGTCTATTCCCACATAGAGGCCACTTCTTTCAGGTGAGGAATTCAGAATCTGCTCCCTCTCTTCCTTTTATCTTTCCATTATTTTACCACTCACATATTTGCCTCACCATCCCTGGTGGTTACCCCATATCCTGTCACCTGAATGGGTAAATGGTGGCACTCAGAGACCTTAGGGACCATCAAGTCCTGAGACCATAACACCATACACGGTGATGTCTCCTGTTACATCTGCTGCGGATGGTCAGCAACACCACTATGTGGATCTTCATGCTGAGCAAAGTTCAAATCAGCCATTGTTCCAGAGATACCTGGAACAGTAGGCCCTGTTTTTGAGCAGCTTTATGGCCATTATCTCACAGAAGAGTGAGCTCTTGGGTCAACCTTGGAGAAACTGACAGACAGTGTCATAGGGAACAGGTTATGACTAGGGACTTAGGTTTGCATTTTGGTCTCGGCTCTGCCATGAGTTAATGGTACCTCTGGGCAATCCTTCCCCTTCTTTTGCCTCTATGGAATGAGTTGTTGCACTTGGTGCAATCTGTAAGATTTCTGCTACCTCCACAGCTCTAGAATGATATGATGCTGAGCAGACAGAGCCAGAATTGTAGCTAGGGTCTTGAGTGGTGTGTCTCTGTCATTCTCTCTTCCCGAGCAAGAGCATTGGTTAGGTGGAGACCATGGAGCAGGGAAGGTTCCTGGAAAGGTGGATGGAAAACTTGCAGCCTCTGGTCCGCACTGCGACCTGACCAATGGAGAATGCCTGGGGGGTTGTTTCTGTGTACCCACGGTGCCCAATGGCAGCCAGGGAAGGAAGCAGACCCATGTGACCCAAACCTCCACTTCCAGAGGACTGTGAGCCAGTGTCACAGACTGGAGCCTGTATCGTTGGCCCTCTCAGGAAAAGGTAACAAACCCTTAGACCAGTGTGTCCTCGAGGCTGTGGACTCCCTGGTGAGCCTCCTGAGCTGTCTTTATTTTGCCTGTCGGGTGAACGTTCCAATACATTTTTTTCTTATTATGTCTTGATTAAGGACACAATAAACTCTGGCCATGATTTTTATCTAGTTGCAGTCATATCTCTCAGTTCTAATTTCAGAGATTAGTTGTTTTCAAAATACCGAATGAAGGACAGACCCAATCCCATTGTTGCCCTGCTTTGCCACACAGCTGTAGCCTGCCACTGGCACACACAAGCTGCTAGCCACACCTGCATGTCAGTGCCACGGGAAGAAGCCCTGAGACTGTTGGAGTGGGAGGCAGAGTATTAGGGATTTCAATTCTGCTTTATTTTCAACTTGAAATGGAGGAAAACAGACAAAAAACAAATAAGAAAGCTAAACAGTTGCGTGAGAGCTAGCAATTTGCTGGGCTCCCGATGACAGACACTGCATTATCATAATTGTCTCTTCTACATGATAGGACAGAAAAATAATAATGTCATTTTATTTATAGCTGGGGTGGCCCCTTTATGAGAGTCATACAAGTTTCTGCCAAGTGGAGTAGGTCAAATGACATCTTTTGATCAGGCCTGTCCAAAGAGATCAAAGATGAATGGCAGGTAATGGATACCCAATGACAAACCAAATCTAAAGCAGAAATAAGGCTGCCAGAGCCTGCCAGTTACCCATTAAAGGCCCGCCTAAGGAAGGCAGGCTGCTTGACACGTTGGCCGAACACCTAAATCAGCCAAGCGTCAGTGCTAAAATTGTGTATTATCATTGGAAATGGCTATTATTTCCTCGGTAACATTTCTGTTAAGGCTTTGTTTGTGTACGACTGACCCACAATCAGAAGTGAGTTGAGGTAGGCAAGCCCAAGAAGCTTGGCAGGCACCCTTGGCTTTTGGCCCTTCATTACCTGGTTTTAATTGTCTGGTCTTGATAGAGCACCAATCCCGCTTCTGCCTTCAGCCCAGGTGGACGGACGACATGAAAACAGGTGAGAGGATGGACGAGCCCTGCCTTGCTCTACACCTCCAGCATCATTCCGTCTTCCCCTGTCTCCCCAGCCACATGCATTGGTCCCATCAAAGGCCACACAAGGCCCAGAACCTTCCCAGGTACAGGAGAAGAGAAGGGTAAAGGGAGACGTTGACACCCTTTCCCACCCAGGCGGAGGGAACAGGGCGGGCACTTGGCATTTGACACCAGTTCAGTCTGCATGTACAGAAACGGGTAGCGGCAGCTCCCTAAATTATGGGAATAGATGTGAGATATATATATATATATTTTTTTTTCCAACCACTTGGGTTATGTAATTAAGTTGGGCTTTGTAGAGATGTTATTCAGAGGCATTGGTGGAGAACAAAATTTACTATTTTTTTTTGGCTTTTAATTTGTGGGGGTGGGATGGGGTAGAATACAAAGAAATATCAAAGAAATATTTAGAAACGAGGACTCCCAAGACTGCAGGAAAGAACCTTAAATCCTCACGTCCCAGGGGACGCACAGGTGGTGCTGTGGGTAATTTTTTATTCTGCAGCACATGCTGGAATGTTAAAAAATATTATTAAACATTGAAATGAGTGTACTAGTTAGCTAATTAGTATGTTTCTTTTTCTTTTAATAATCCTGATGCATTTTGTTTCTTTCCTACCTCCATCTTTATACACAAGGTAACCCTAAAGAACATATTTAGAAGGATAATTAGTTATAATTAGAAGCAAACAAAGATAGCCCAGGGTATCTCCAATTTATTACAAGGAATACAGGTAGTGGTGGCAGAGGTAGAACCCAGGGTTTGTTGCTGGTTTTACTGGGAATTCTGGTTTTATACACACGGACACGTACATGCACATGCGCACCACACACACACACACACACACACACACACACACAGGATAAAAGAGCCACTGAGGAAAGTTGCTTTTGCTTGGCTCTTAAAAGTTTTACAACCCTCACATTTCTCGATCACTTTGCATTAACTCTGTCTTTAAGTAATGGAGACACTTTGTCAAAGTCAGAGCATCACTCCTTGGTGATGAGAAGGAGATAGACATTTGACTGTTAGCCCTCTTGGCAGGAAATTTGGTAGTGAAGTCCCATCCAATTTGTCAAACTCAGCAGTGGTCTTCGCTCCAAAGGAAGCTTGCAGCCCAGCCCGACGTGTCACCTGTCTGGGAGAGAGCCCCCAACCCCACCTGAATGACAGGCTGCATATGCAGAGCCCCCCAGAGGATGAGGCCCCTCCCCCATGTTGTCTGTTGTTGCATAGGGGACAGCACTCACCTTTGACATTTCCCAGTTCCAAAAAAGCGCCTACTCCGTTTTGTGGCTCCCACCCCAAACCTCTATGTAAATGAAAGTTTAAACAAATCTGTGATCGCACTGGCTTTCAAGTGAGATTATAAAAAAAAAAAAAAAATTCTCTTGAATTATGTAAAGATGCATCACAAGATATTTACAATTTTTTTTAAAAACAGATATTCTTTTTATATACTGATAAAATTGGAAACTTGGAAGCATATTTGGCAAGTGTAAACAGATGGTTAAAGATATTTGCTGGGAAGTATCAGAAACAGTTATTCCTGACTTGCCTGCTTGGCTAAACATTACTCTGAAAAGTCAAGTAACGGGGCAGAGAGCAGGAATCCGGGACTCATATGCTCTAAGCAGAGTGGGCAAGAATGCTGTTTTCTTTATCGCCATGCTACAGGTAAAACCTGCCTGGAGAATCCATGCCCTTTTCTCTTTATACTCACTAATTCAGTGAAAGGTTCTCTAGCCAAATGAGTAGAAAGCTTCAGTGTGGTCTCCTTAATTAAGGACAGCGGCCACAGGGACCTCACTTGCAGGGAGCTGGGCACGTTTTAACTTTTTCCAGCTAAAGGGTGAAATTAGCGCTTTGCCTTCCTTCTGGGGACTGTGATCATTTTATTTCTGTGCCTAGGAAAGCAATAGATACAAAGTTACATAAAGGAAATCACTGGGAAGAAATAAAGAGGATACTGACATGCTGCTTTTTCCCCCCTCACTTCCTCCTCGATAGCAGAATTTACCACACAGAATATTTCAAGTATTTTATCAAAATCTACACTTCAGAGGATTTAGCAGAAAGCATAGAATTTTACAAAATTGCCTAATAGGGAGATGATGCATCTTTGTGTGCATGTGGGTTGGCCCGGTGTGCCTAGAGATTGGGGTGCAGACGGAGGAAGCTGCTGTATTTTTTTTACAAGCTTATAAAACACAAATGCTTGTGGCACTTGCTAATCTGAAATGCTTTTAGTAGAATTGTTCAGGAGCAATAATCTGTCAACAGATTACAATTTTGCTTAATTTTAATGTGGCTAACTTAAGATGGTTGTATAGTAAATTTATGCAACTGATCACAGTTATTAAATTACTGCATCTGCAAAGGAAGCAATCAAACCCCTTATTACAGTTGCTGTGAGTGAATGCTAAATGTCAAGGAGTTACCAGTGCGCTGCGGGGAATCGCGCTCCAGTTAAAGATGCATAAAATATCAGCACTTTTTTAATGCTTGTGCATTCAACAAAGACTCCCATCATAATTAACTGGTATGGAAATAAATAATTTTTACAAACTACCTTAGAAACAGTTGTGCTACAGTTTTTGTCAAAGTCTGCTGCTCTGCAGCGATATTTAAGCCCTTAGACACATTTCCCTCTAACTCACATATGCTATAAAATATTTAAATCTCACAGAGAGGTTTGAAAATGATATTATAAATCCAACTCTCAGTGCTAAAAAGTAATTTATGATGATTAATTTAATTATACGTCTTAAGGTTTTGATATTTTAAAAACTTGAGATTAATTTTTTTTTTGGTCCTGGTCCCAGTTTGACAGTTTGGGGGAGGGGGATTCTTTCTGTAAACAACAGAGACGTGCATAGGGGTGCAGATTCACCAGGAAGGTGGAGGGGAAGAGCTGTGAGGTTGGAAGCTGCACCTAGACACCTGGGTCTGAGACCCGGCTCTGCACAATCGGCTCCGTCCCCTTTGGAAGCAGTTCCTCAAGAGTCCCCATCTGGGAAATGCAGATGATGAGAGTGTGTGCTTCCTGAGGTGCTTATGGGGAGTGCGCGGGTTAATACATGGAGGGACCTGGAATGGCAGTCAGCCTTAGTGAGGATGCTAGCTATTGTTACTATTTTGGATGTCTCCACCTGGATCCTCACTGAAAGATCCATCTTTCTGAAACTCATTCGCTTTTTCTGGCACAGGCCAATAGCTAATCCTGCCATGGTTGAACCAGAGAGCTCTAGTCTATCCCTTTGCCAGTACCTACATTTAGTCATGTACTTTGAGATTTTTAGAATTGTGGCCTATGAGGCCTGGGGAGCTTTCTGGGTTAGAAGCACCAGCCTAGAAAGAGGAAGGAAGGTAGAAGAGGGGGAGCAGTGACCCCACTGAGTAGATGGGTAGAGTGCCAGCTGGACCCTACAAAAGCCAACTCATGTCACTCATGCCTTATGAAGAGAGCCCTCCACTTGACTGGTGACTCTCCGCTCTGGTGCTGCTGGTAGCCTGGCCTGTGCATCCTCTGGAGAAAGGATGCTGGCTACTTCCTGTACAGCAGCATGACCAGTGTGCAGCAGACCCGGGCATGCTTTTCAGCACTGTGCAGGAGCTCGCTTTCTGAGGTGAAGCACAGCAGCTGTGTTGTTCTTGGGCTCTTCCCAGTGAGACGTGGCAGTTCTCTGGAGGGGGTGCTTGAGTTTCAGGAATGGGATGATTTACTAGCAGATCACATCCATTAGATGACTTGCTCTTGTCTAGTGTATTCATTGGGTGTAAGTTTCTTTATAGTTGTTTGTTATAAGGTATTTGAAGGATAACTTCGTAGGCATTCACATTTACACAAAGGTCCATTTGTGCATATGTGAGTGGCTGTGTGTGTATACATGTATTTACACATGATAGGTGTATGTATGTATATGTACAGTTAGTACATATTTATATTTAGAAAATAAATTCAAGCTACATCATTTACCTGTGATATCTTATTATCTTATATCCATCAAACCAGAAATGGCACACTCAGAATCCACCCAAATTTTGGCCATATTAAACTACAACCTTCGGCTTCTGGATGCTCCTGTGATGACCTATAGTCTGAATATAAATCTCACTTCTGTGGTGAATTTGCAACTGGAGGGTGGATGTACCATCTCTTTGCATTGGTATTTATTTTTTTATTTTTTATTTTTATTTTTATTTTTTATCCTTTTATTGGTACATTTTAGGTGTACAATATAATGACATTCATCATTGGAGATATGCACCTTTACATACTCTCTTGGTTCTTATTTTCCCCCCTTCCCCTGCCCTCCCTTCAACCCCTCCATCCCTCCCTATTTACAAAGATTTTGTTTCCATTTTTTCATTTTCTCATATTAATTCCTTTCCCCTACCCCTCCCACTTCCCCCTCCCATAATAGATAATGTGAAATAGGAAGAAAAGGTGCATTGGTTTTTAGTCTGCACATTTTCATGAGAAAAGTGTACATATTTTTTGTTTGTATATACATGTGTATGTGTATATATACATACACACATATACATATGTGTATGTATGTATGTATATAGGTTGGGCCCCTTCATTTCCATGAACTCAGGATGTGCAGGCTCAACCCCAGATCAAAAATATGTGGAATAGAAAATGCATCTGTGCAGTACATGGACATGCTTTGTTTCTTATCATCATTGTCTAAACAATGTAGATCAACAACTATTTACGGAGGATTTCTGTTGTATTCAGTCTTATAAATAGTCTAGAGATGGTTTAAAGCATATGAGAGGATGTGCTTAGCTTATATGCAAATACTACACCATTTGTATAAGGGTCTTGAACATCTTCAAATTCTGGTATCTTTCATGGGTCCTGGACCCAGTTGCCCACAGATACTGTACTAAAGGATAACTGTATATTCATATCTATATCTATATATATCTGTATCTGTATCTCTGTGTCTATATCTATACCTATCTAGTAGTGTTTTAAGTATTTTAAGGTAAAAGGAAACACAGTTATAAAGATCAGTTAGGGAATTACCTGTCTGGGAATGAGGAAGAAACAGATTTGACTTAATAAAATGTACAGAGTATAGATTCTCTTTAAAGGAATGCATTTTGCTCTAAAATTTCTATATAATATACTCCAATCTGAAATGACCACAAATACTGCTTGCCTGCCTTGGCTGTTTGTGAATGGATGCTAGTCCTGTCTGATTTTCTGATTGAGTAGGTTGGACATGATGCAAGGTCTCAGGTCTCATTCATACTATGTCTTCTGTATGGACACCAGCACAACCCATAGCTTGCACCTTTTGCAGCACTGCCCACAGAGGGCTAGGTCAGGCCCAGGCTACCAGTTGGGAAGTGTGGGTAGCAGCTTGGTCACCGCAGAGTCACTGCTGTGCACCCCATAACCCTGAGATGCCCTGGCAACAGCAAACCAGATGCCTCCATGCTGCAGCTCTTTCATCTGAATGGTACGGACATGCTTTGCCACAATAAGGCAATCTCAGGGTTTTCCAAGCTTCACAAACCCTTTCTTAGTATAAGAAATATGGCTGGGCTCTCCAAGGGCTGACCGACAGTCACTGTAACTGGACACAACTTGTATGGAGTGTAATGAAGCCCTGGCACCTGAGTTCAGATCCTGCCTTTCTATTTCACCAGCCCAGCATCTGAGCAGGACACAGTGCTTTCATGACAAATATAGGAAACAGCTTAATGTAAAATGTATAGCAAAATGCCGGCCCCCCAAAAAGCAATATCCTAGTCACTGTTGTCACCATGGTCAGTGTAATTGTCATGTCAAGTAAAGCCTAGGGCTGTCTTGGGTATGAGTCCCTGACAGTATTCAGACACACTTCTGCAAGCCCCCTGTATTCCCTTCCTAGCCGACCCTCTGTCACCTTCCCTTAAGCCCTGTGGGTGGGCCTTGTAAGGCTCTCCATTGGGGTGTGCTGGATCTGTGACAATGTCCGGCTCCAGGCCAGTGCCTTCCTGAGAGACACGTCTTAGCTGAACCAATCCAGGCACCCTTCAACTCATTTGGGATATTTTCATGTCACCTTTACTGTGGACAAGATGGCATGCCCAGGATTGAGGTGCGGAACTGCACAGTCCCTCCAGATACCCCTGTATGCCTGTTATTTGCCTTGTTAAGTAAGGTGACATTAGCCATGGGGAGTTGGCCACCATAGCTAGCCGGAAAGTCAATGCTGCTTTTCATTCGGCATTGAGCTTTTGGGGATGAAAGAGGACTTCAGCATCTGTCCTTGGAGTAGAATGTGCCCGGGATCCATTACCCCTGCATTCACATCACCCATTTCTTTTTCAGTGGGATGAGTTGAAATCCCCCCATAGTCTGCTGCACCTTGCACACTCCCCACCCAGCTTTCCTTGTCTCATCCTCGCTCCTATTGTAGCCGAGGGAGGGAAATGGTTTTTAAAGATTCTCTAATGGTACTGAAAAATATTCTGATATAGCATTAAGGATTTTGCTCCTGAAATGTGTTTAATGTAAATATGCTGTCAGAGACCCTTCAAGTAATTGACACAAGCAGATGATTAGCAGTGTTCTCAATGGTGTTTTTGCATAATCTTACATTTTGACAGAACTCCTCAGCCGCATTTTATTGTCAGTGCTCTGCAATCAGTAGGACTTCCTTCCCTGCCAACATTTACTTTGTCATTATAAATCTTGTAAGTGGTCATTTAACTGGTTCAGGGTGCATGTAGGAGTGTCATTACTGGCGTGTTTGGGAATGTCTTCCTACCAAGAAACCCTCCGGAAAAGTAAACTTTGCACCAACTTGGATGAAACCAGGTGAGCCACTTTGCAGTCTTGACCCTGTGGCAAACTGTGGGACTGGGGATGGGAGGCTCAGTGGTCAGTGCCCACATGGGAGAGGTTGGAGTCAGCTCCTCTGAGGCCAGCCCCACTAGGGTGACCACATCCCTCTACGAAGCTAGTTGTAACCTCCTTTCTGAGCTGGGTTGGTTTTTCTTTTTTTTTCTTTTTTTCATGTTGAATTGAGTTCATCTTTGGCAATATAAAAAAAATGGTGTTCAATTATAATCATATCCAACTGGCCCAAATTAAACTGCCCTGATCCATAAGCATTCATAACTGCATACAGTTAAGTTACATTAATAGTCAATATAATAAACCTTCACCTTTATTGAAGCCGTTCTTGTTTCTCCAGCAGTTCTTTAATCTATCTCAATAGATTTCTGGTGTACAGCACATATAGATTTGGCCAGTGACAAGGGTTAGAGTAGTCTTGTAGAACATTTACTTGTAGCTCTGAAAAGCCTACATTCATCAGAGGATGAAGTCGATCAGATTGTACCAGGATCAATGGGAGGCTTGTGGGATCCCTCTTAGGCTTGTAATGCGTTCACCTTCTTTGGAGAGAATTCACACACTCAAACACGCACTCTCTCTCACACACATACTTCTCTGTCTTAAAGCCATTTATCTCTGAATGTCAAATTGCAATAATTAACCATTATTGATCGTAAATTCAATTAACTTCATTAACACAGGTCATGATGAGGGTGCTTGTAAGGGAAAGGCATTTGACAAGTGTCTTTGCTCATGTGACGTTCCACGTTCACAGTGGTGGCTCTCAGCCATTTGTGCCATCCCCTCCGAGGCAGCCAGTAGGAAGGGCCTTCCTGAGACTTGGGCCCTGGGCCAGGCTGGGTGAGAGAACCACAAGGTAGTTAGCACTATGGGTCTTTGCTAGTACTTTGTGCAGTAGGAGTCTGTGTTGTGGGGCGGCATTGGCACGCTCCTGTGAGGTGTGGACATGGGCCCTGCTGAGTGCTGGTGTTCTTTCTTGGTGTTTGGGACACTGTCTCGCTGTCTCCAAGGCCTGCTCACTGAGGGCACTGGCAGACTGTCAGATTGTGCTGAACCCGTAAAGCAGCTCTTCCCTTTGTATTTTCTTAAACTACTTTCCCTCTTGATCATGGAAACAAGAAAACTTGTGGCCACTGTAGGGACCCAGAGAGCCCCTGAGGACCCCTGATATGTGCCATCTACTATGGCTTTCCTACATCTTGTGTGCCATTTTTATGTCTCCCCACAATCCTCCAAGGTTGGTGATGTCAGCCCTATTTTACCGATGGGGACACTGAGACTCAGAAATGTGCAGTCTCACCAAGCCACGCCCTTCCCAAGTGGGATGGCAGAGCTGCATCCTGCTTCCCAGTCTGGTCTGAGAGAGGGAGCATGTGAGCGTCACCCTTAAAGACTCAGAGAAGGTTTCCTCTGTTTCTTTGCTCTTACACAGTACATTTTAAATATGTACTAGCTGGACACAGTGGTGCACACACACCTGTAATCCCAGCACTCTGGGAGGCTGAGGCAGTAAGGTTGCAAGTTTGAGCCCAGCCTGGGTAATTTAGTGGGTAAATGAGAACCTGTCTCAAAATAAAACATAAAGGGCTGAGGATGTAGCTCAGTACAAGGGTTCTGGGCTCAATTGTAGTTCTGCAAAATAATACATGCTTGTATGCATACATCATACGTAGGACAGAAGTAGTGAGGTAAATGGAGAAAGTCCTCTGACCGGCAGATCTAGTTCTGTGTCTCAGCCCTGAGCTCTGTGTCTCAGCCTCAGTCTTCTCATCTCTGTGATGGAGCCCCTGATATTGACTTGCCTTCCTCCCCGGGTTGCTATGGAACTGGACAAGGTCATGCACAGGAAGTGCTGACAGCAGTACAAAGCAGTACAAAGCATCCCCAAGTGGGCCAGTAGCTTTCTGAGCCTGAGGAGCTACAGGTGAATGAGCTGCCCTTGAGCCCTAGTAATTAGCTCTGGGTTTTTAATTTTTGATGGAAATGCTGGTTGGTGCAGAGTGTTTCAGGGAAGCAAAGTTGAAAAGAGCAAGCTTAGAGCCTGCCTTCCCTGTTTGATGTCTTTTAATTGGAAGGTTTGATAGAATTATGAACTTTACGGAGCACCTGGCATGTACAGTGTCCTGCCTGGGGTGGGGTGCTGTTGAGACCCCCTTGCCCACCCAGCCCATGTGGAAGGGAGATACTGCAATAGCGACAGAATCCTGGGAGTGCTGTGGGCACACAGAGGTAAGAACCTGCTGGGATGAGGGAGACAACAAAGGCTCCAGGCTGGCGGGACTTCACCTGGGCTTCAGGAGGTGAAATGGCCAAGGTCATGTGAGCAAAGACCCAGAGTGAGCTTCTCCAGGCTCAAGGATGCACCAGGAAAGCCGGACACGCTGATATCCCGAAGGTTCCTGAGTGCTCCCTGAGGAGTGGCCGCTTAGCAAGGAAGCCACGGAGCACTGTTCTCCTGTGAGTCATCACAGCCAAACCCATCTTAGGGACTCGGGCTGATGTGCTTGTAGGTTGCAGAGGGCTGGGCGTGTTTCAGGGGCGGAATTGCCAGGCCCATCAGAATGCAGATAGCTGGGGAAGCTCATGGCAGTTGGGTGTGGACACAAGTCCCAGTTTGAGTGTCTCCTGCAAACCTGGGCTTTCTGGAGCACCTGTATTAGAATCGGAAAATGCAGCCCCGAGATGGCACTGCCCATCTCTCACAGGGCCATCTCCTCACCTGTCGCACAGACACTTGCCCTGCCAAGCCCACCGCAGGGACCCAGGAGAGTCCTTGAAGTGATCACCAGGTTGGGGGCAGTGGGGAATGGGACTCACCTTGGTGAAGGCCCAACAGGAACCAGGCCTGAATCGGAATCTGAAAGGAAGGAGACACTTAGGGCATACCACTTTCCACAGCAGACCCCACCTCTGGTTGGGGGTGCTCTACCCCACATGTGCTTTGGGTCTCACCCAACAGCTTTCCAGGTCTGAGGGAAGATGGCCCCTGCCTCTTTCTTCTACTGAGGTCAGCAGTTTCAGTAGTTTCTCTTGTCACTGTGGGTCACATCTTCACCCCCACTGGTAGGGGCTAAAGGCCATGAGGCAGGAGGGTCTAGTCATGCCAGCAGACCTTTGAACATCCTGCAGACCTGGCTTCTGAGGCCTCTGTGACTCTGTGTCCAGCCCCTGGGTATAGGAAGCCACTTCTGTTCATCTGCACGCGTGCCCTGAACATGTGCTCTGTGGACAGTTCCTTGTCCCCAGTCCCCTCTGCTGACAGTGTCTAGCATAGGCCCTGAAATAGGAGGTGCCTGTGTGTCGCCTTGTGTGATTTTTCTTGAATTCCACAACACTCCATGAATGTGTGCCTGTGAAATTTGACAGTGCAGAAGAGAGTTCCCTTTCTCTCTTGCCGCCTTATTCCTCACCAATGGATCACCCTCCTGCACCCTCAGAAAGTCTCTTCCATGCAGGCCAGGACTCTCCCTCTGGGCACCCACCATACAACTTGCTCAGAAAACACCCTTCCAAGGCTTGGTGTTCTCTCCACTTCCCGGTGAGGCTTAGAGATCTCCCCACATGAAAACTTTAAGAATTAATTTATTTTCTTTCTTCCTTTCTTTTCCTTTCCTTTTTTCCTCTACTTCCTCCTGATCTTCCTCTTCCTCTTGTTCTTTTTTTTTTTTTTTGATATTGAGCATTTAACCTAGAACCTGTAAGACAGGTTTCAGGTTCTTGCTTAGTCACTGAGTTTCCCAGACCTTGTAGGCTTCCTGCTTCTGCCTCCCAGAGTGCTGGGATTACAGGCATTCACCCCCGTGCCCAGTTGAATATTACTGTATTATTTTTCTTTGTGAAGCCTTTTTTGTTTTTTTATTTAGTATACCATATAAAGAGCTGGGTGTGGTGACCCACACCTGTAATCGCAGCACTTGGGCGGCTGAGGCAGGAAGATGGCTATTGGGCTACACAGTTAGCTCCCGGAGTCCCTGTGCTGTTTCCCGGTCACTTCTCCCAGGGATGACTGTACTCTGACTTCCATCACCACACATTAGTTTTGCCTGATATTGAAATTGATACAAATGAATTCAAACAGTATATACTCATTTATGTCTGGTGATTTTCACTTACTATCGTGTTGGTGCGATTTCTGTAATAGTTGTTTCCTATAATTGTTTATTTTCACTGTGGACTGGTATTCCGTTATATAGATGTGTTACAAAAGATTTATCCCTTCTGCTCTTGATTGACATTGAGTGTCTTAGTTACTTTGCTTATCACTGACATGCAGTAACTGACACCCAAAACTTAAAGGAAGAGAGTTTAATTTTGGCTTGTGGTTTTAGAGCTTTTAGTCCATAGTCATCTGGCTCCAAGGCAGGAGGGGCATGGCGGAAGGGTCTGTTGTGGAAGGCTGGTCATCCCATGGCAGCCAGGAAGCAGGGTGAGAAGACAGGAGCCAAGGAGGGAGCGAGGGACAGTGGCCTCTGTCTAGGCCCCCCCTCTAACACCACCTTCGGTCCACTCATTAATGAATGAATCCACTGACCAGTATAGCGCCCCACGATCCAGTCACTTTCCGTGCAAGACAGGCTTTGGGGGGACTTTTTGTTATCTGAACTATAACATAGGGGTTATTTCCAGTGTCTTGCTATGATGAAGAATGTGTCAAAGGATATCATTGGACAGGCCATTGTATGACGTATGTATGCATCGGCTGGGTATGTATCTGGGAGTGGAACTGCTGGGTCACCAAATATGTACCAGTGTAACTTTAGTAGACCACGCTACATAGTTTCATAAAATGCTTCTAACAGTTTACAGCCACAGGTGAGAGTTGCAATTGTTTCCTATCTTCCTAACACACTGGAATTTCTGTCATAGAATTCTTATCAATTGTTACATAATATTTCATGGTATTAGTTTGTTTATCCATTTTTTTTTATATTCTAAGAAATGATGGATGATATAGACATGGACTCCCTAAGAGTTTCCCCACCTATGAATGTTTCCATAGTACTCGAGTCAAAGAATACGTGTCTTTCCAATTATGACATATATTGTTGAATTACCCACCATAAACAGGCTATGGCAAGTAACATGCAGATCAGTTAGAATGCTGCTTTCATTATTTCGTTGTTAAATTTCTTTTATTTCTCTCTCTCTCTCTCTCCCTCCCTCTCTCTCTTTCTCTTTTGATGGATGTCGAGGTGTGGAGGATGCCTGAATCTAGTACAAGAAACACTAACTCAGACTAAATAAATGTCAATATAAATTTGTGAGACAAGGTATTTAAACATATATTGTGATGCCAGCCAGACAAAAGGTATTATTTATATATTGGTTTGGAGAAACCTTTTGTAATAAATAAAAATGAGGTTGAAGTCTTATAGGTCCACATATGTCAGTCAAAGTCATAAACAGTTTGAATCTTTGAAACATTGCCTTTGTTGTTCAAAGGCTGGGAAGATCTCAGCTCTGTCTGTGCAGATAGTGGGCACAGGTGCAGTAGTGAAGCCTGGGTCAGTACTGAGTGGGGGATGAATGAGGTCTGGCTGGGTGCTGGCCAAGGGCTCAGTGAGTGCGACTCAGTGCTGGCTGGGTGCTAACTGAGTGACTTTGGACTGAGTTCTGGATCATCACTTAGCCTTAAGTGCTGAGTGGGTGCTGGGTAAGTTCTGGGTGACACCTGGGTGCTGGCTGCTGGGTTGTTGTTAGGTGAGGGCAGGCTGAGTGCGGATTGTGCCGAACACTGGCTGCATCCTGGCTCAGTGCTGGCAGCACTGCTCGCCTTAAGATCGCTTAGCTGTGCTGGCTCCCATGCTGGTGCTGGGTGGCAAGAGGGCAGGGCTGAGCTTCCCTGGGTCACTGTGACCATTTTCTCTCCAAGTTTTACTCCTGGTCATAAGATGAGGACCCTTGTCAGGACTCCCGAGATACGCTTGTGGCCATGACTCTCCACTGGAGCATCTCTGCTCAGTGAAATGGTACTAAGGTCCCCTGAAGAGATGCTCAAGTGGTCAGAGGGCACTCATGACTGACTCCTCTACCCAGCGTTTGAGAGCTTCGGAGGAAGCTCATGGAAACTTCTGCTTGAGGGGACCCTTGATCTGTGGTGATGCTTAGACTAAGTGCTACCAACCAAACTATGTGAATTCAGCCAGAAGTTACTAAGGATAGTTGGTGTGCCAGGCTGTGAAGGATGGAAAGGTAAGGAATGCCTGGAATGTATAGCAGAGACCATTTATGCACATGGTTACCCACTTCAGAAACTTCAGAATAACACCAAAGGGGATGTCCAAAAGTAATGCCAATAGCAATTCATTATATTTCTCTAGAATTTAGAATTTAGAGAGGATTTCCCATCTCATCCCTGAGATTAAAGAGGTCACTTTCAGTGAGACAGGTGAGAAAGGACTTCTTGGGGCCAGTGGAATGAGCAGGACCTTGGAAGACAGGTAGGAAAATACAAGAAGATGAGCATTGTATGTGAAGTGAAGGAAACAACATAAACTCAGACAAGATTAAAAGAACAGCCAGGAAAGGGCAGCATGGTGGATGTGGAGGGTTCGGTGAAAGATAAAAGAAGGAAAGTGACATGGGGCTTTGGATTTTGAATGTCAAGCTAAGACATTTGTGCTAAGACGTAGAATCCTCTAATATACTTGTGTTTGATATAACTAAGGGCATCTTGGACCATATGAAAGTAAAGCCTATGCCTCTGACTTACTCACTTTAGTAATTTCTTATTTCTAACTCTAAAGCACCTAGAGTGTGTAATTTGTATGTAATGTATGTTGACTGGATGGATGATGGATGAATGGATGGATGGATGAATTGGATGGATGATAGTCGAGTAGATGAATGGATAGATGCCTGAATGATGAGTGAATGGGTAGGTAGGTACATGGGTTGGGTAAATCATTTCCTTCCTCTTTAATATAAATCTTAATTCTTCTGTCATATAAACCATCCACTTACCTTTTTTTCTGGATAAAGCTCTTTAGCTATTAGGAAAAAAAGCTAATACGTTCCAGTGGGAATTTGAGGATGTATATAGCTACTTTGAAGAGACTTATCTTAAGGACGGCTCCCAGAGTTTTCCAGGCCATTGCCCATTTCTCAAATGTGATTTCCGTGTTTCATTTTGGACCTACTGAGGATTGAACCCAGGGTCTTTGCACTGAGGTACATCTCTAACCCTTCTCTTATTTTTTATTTTGAGAGAGGATCTTGCTAAACTTCCCAGCCTGGGTTTGAACTTGCAATACTTGTGCCTCAGGCCCCCCAGAGTTCTGGGATTATAGGCAAGTACCATCACACAAGGCTTTCCCTGTGTTTTGAGATCACCAAGCATACAGGCCAGCTGCTTGAATGAGCTGCCTTGTTGGAGACCACAGCTGCCCTCTAAGAATCACTCCATCTTACCTCTACAAGCTCTCATACTGTAGAGCTGAAGATGTGTAGGGTGCAGAGCTATTAACAAAATTGACCACAGCTCATGTGTATAATTTGCAAAGTCCAAGGCATTCCCTGCCCCTAATAATTCACCAACTTCTGTTCCACCAAGGTGAGAGAATTTTTTCTGTGGATGAAGTCATTTTAATTTATTGTATCCATTATGTGTTAGGATTCACCTTATGCCTTTTGTGCAGTAAAATAGGAAAAAGGACATAAGGAAGGGATTTAGAGCTTGGATTCTTTCTTCCATATGGGTACAGAACTTGGAAATATATTGAGTGCAGAAAGAGGAATGAGAATGTAACACTCACAGCAAGCGTCACTTCTGCTGTGCTCTTGTCAGGAGTTTTCCTAACACTAGGAGCTTTGCTTCGCCTGGTAAACCATCACTGGCCACCAGGCAGACCTATTGGGGTCAACCCAGCTGGCTGCAATATGGCTCTGTCTTGTCAGTTCCCCAGTGGATCAAGGTGGCCTCAATAATGAAGCACTCCTGTGTGGGACAGGGGTTGACAGTACAGACACCCAGAGAGCTGGCTGTTGTGGACTTGCACTGCTGACTGGATGCCTGGCTGGTTGATATGTGCTTGAAGCCAAAGACAAAGGTGACTCTAGGTGGTCCCAGACTGAGTATTTATTTACTCTTTGTTATCTGAAAAGCTGTCTGGGGCAGTTGCATTTGTAGTGAGTGTGTCCTTGGTGGATTTCTTTTTCTTTGCATGGGCCTCATGTCCAAACTATAGCAGAGCACCCCCTCCAAAAGTAACAAGAAGAGTATCCCTTTAGAGGTAAGGACGCTGTCTTTCTGCTCTTGGTTGGATCTTTCTGATCCAACCTCCAGGCCTCCTCTTTTCCTGAGCTCTCTCTCGCAGGAGGAGAGAGCTGGGAAGGAAGGGAGATTATTCTGAGTAGGGCAGCTGAGGTGGCATAATTGGGCATAATTAGGCTCTCTCACTACAATAAAAATCCAAAGAAAGAAGGCTGAGGCACTGTCTTTCTTTTTTGGTTTTGGTGGTATTGGAGATTGAACCTAGGGTCATTGCGCTGAGCTAAATCCCCACTTCCCTTTTCTTTATCCTCATTTTTAAAAATTTTGAGACAGGGTCTCACTAAGTTGCCAGCTTGCATGGGCTGGGCTTACTGATCCTCCTGACTCAGCTTTCCATAATGCTGGGATTACTGAGTGCTGCCGCCAAGCTTGGCTGGCAGTGTTTTTCTTAACTCAATGGTGGCAGCCCCTGGCATGGCTTCTGAGGCTCTTGGCCACTTGTTCCCTGCCACACTGGGTTAAGACTCATTCTGGATGGTGTCCCCCTGGAGCAGGCTGGGGTTTCCATCAGCTAGAGGGTGTCCTTTGGAGCCTCCCTGTCCTTGATTCCCTAAGAAGAAGCAGTAGCCCGTTATGGTCACAACAACCATTGGCCACTCTGACTCTGCCAGAGAGTGACACAGCCTTATTCACACTGACTTTGTTCACCAATCAGCTAATGCCATGCTTTTCTTGGCAAAAAATCATCGCAGCTTTAACACAGTGCTACCCAACTGAACAAGCATTCATCTCACACATTACATCAAATTAACGTATACAAAATTAATATTCCTGACCTTGCTAGGGGGAAGAACAATCAATCTAGGCAAGGTTGTCATCCTAGCACAACCAATCTTCTGGAAAAGTCCTGACCATTATAGCTTCAGCCTGTCCATGCCCTCCCAGGCCTCTGGGCTGGCTTCATACCTTTGGATAATTCTCCTGTTTTCTGGGGAGCTCTATGCCCAGCAGGGATGCCTGAAAGGCTCCTAGCCTCTCTGGCGCTATATGGAATGACCCTTGTCTCCCTCTGTCACTGGAGGCTGTGACCTCTGTCATCCGAGATGGCTTGGGGGATGACTCCAGGTGCCCAGGTAGATGCACTGAGAAGACTTGTTTTCACTGTTGAACTGGGACCTCCTGTGCTTTAGCCACAAGCTCTTCTTCTCTAGCACCATTTTTTCTCTCTGCTGCCTATTTAATAAACAGACATGGGCCCAACCTTCGAACTGGTGCCCTTGGTGTTGCTGAGGATGTGTTTTGGCCAAGCCACCTCCACTCCATCCGTCATCTCCTCTGCCATCGCTTCACTCGCAGTACAGAAAAGAAGTCTCACCTCAGAACTCCTGCTCAGAACCCTCTTCCACTCAGCAGCTAAGAGGATGCCCCTCTGTCTTGATAGTTACCTGACCAAGGAACCCTGTGCAGGGTGCTGGGGACTCCCTGGAGGGTGAATACATTTGGTGAATGTGGCCCGGCTCTGATCCTTGTATCTCCACCTCTCACACCTTCCAAGCTGGCCAAGTCTGGGGAGTGGCTGGGTGCCTCTGAGCAGCCCATTTTTGTGGCCTCTGAGGATATCTGGGGAGAACTCTGGACCCCAAATGAGGTTATTCTGGATAGATTAGATGCTGCAGGTGTGGCCACCCTTACAAAGGGATCGCAGGGAGCTGTGTAACATGTTTATGCAGCAAAACCCTGTGCAAAAATAACCCGTAAAGCTCAGTGTAATAGGCATTTACACCAGTTCTTCAGAAAGCAGGAATTCTTGTGGCAAATGGATCAGACTATCTGGATTTAACAGTGTATTTAGAGCAAAATGAGATTTAGGTGAATTTGGGGGGGACTTCGAACTCTTCCCCCTAAAAGAGAAAGGTAACTTGGGTCAGAAGCTAGTCAGAAATGAAGACTAGGCTTAGCCTGAGGAAGTGGCCTGCTTGGGGGACAGGGGCTGCAGGAACACTGGCAGCCAGTGAGTGTCTGAGGTGACCTCGTCAGGTAGCACCATACAGCAGATCACTGTCTCCCACCCCAGCACAGGCTCTGGAAACTGGGCCAGGCACAAGCAGAGGAGCTGGGGGATGGGGCCAGCCTTGGCCATGCCCTCCCCTGCCCACTTCCTAGAAGTCACACAGACAGGGGCTGCAACCGGGGAAGAACATGTGCGTGGGCCAGGAGTCTTAATTTTGTGCGTGCTCACCTTATGGTGCTTTTTCCTTCCTGCCTTCTGTTTCCCTCCCTTCTTCTTTCCCTTCCTCTCCAGCTTTTTCTCTTTTCCACTGTCTCCATCTTAAGGCTTCCAGAGGGAGGAGAGGTGGACTTGAACCCCATTTGGGGCTTCATTCAGGCAGAGCTTCCCCTGTTCTCCCCAGTGCCCCTTTCCCTGGAAGGCTGGAAGGAAGGTCTGGGACATACCACCTCAGGTCATCACAAGGGGAGGGCTGACCCCAGAGGCTACCACTGCCCCTGCCTCTGCTACCTGATAGTGAGGGACCCTGGCACTTCCCCAGAGAGCAAGCCTGGTACAATCTGCATGCCTCTATTCCCAGAAGCCCTTTAACTTGGAAAAGTCCTTCATGTGCATTCATCTGAACACTTGGGAGGTGGGTGAGGCCAATATCATGCCCATTTCCTTCCACTTTCCCATTTGTAGGTGAAAAAACTGAAGCTCAGAAACCTGCAGCCAGTCTTTCTAGCCATGTGAACAGTCTTGGGCAGAGAGAAGCTGAGTGCCGTGGCCACACTGTCTGTGACACTGACAGGTTTCACGGAAGAAAGTGCATGTAGAAGTGCTAGCAGTAGTGGCAGGTCCTCTCCAGAGTTTGGGCTGCTGCCCTCCAGGACAGCTCTCCAAGACAGGCCACTGGCAGCTCAGCTGTCCCTTCCTGAAGTTCCTAGGGGGTTTGCTCTACCATGGGCCACATGACAGAGGTGCAAGCCAGGGGGACAGGAGTGGTGAAGACCCCTTCTGAGGATCTTGGCGTCTTTCCTTGTCTAGGCAGATTGGACAGCAGTATGGGACACTTAGGGTTAGAGCCCATGATACAGACAGAATAGCTTTATCCGGGGAGGGGATCTGCAGAGGCTGGTGGGCATTTGCCCTGGAAAGTTTGGTCAGAGACCCAACTCCCGACCCAGCAGCCTTATTTTCAAGCTGTCCAACTTTGGCCAGGTCCCTGGTGTTTTCTAGACAGTTCCTGGTTTCCATGTGACCACATATGTAAGGGTCTGAGGGGGCTCCTGGAGGTTGGCTGAGGCCAGTGTCAGCTGTCCTGGCCACACTGGACGTTGTGATGTCCTCTTTGTTCAGAAAGGCTCCCGATCGTCTCTCAGGCAGAATCAAGCCTGTCTCTAATCTGCTTCCAGCTTGCTCTCTTCACTAGGGTCGGCGTTAACTTTCCTCTTGGTCACTCCCTCAGCTGATTCAATTATTTCAAAAGAAATGCCATCTGGGTACTCAGGGGAGGGAGAGAACAGGTCTCCAAGGAGCCCCAGGCCTGGGGGAGCCCCCAGGAGCACCCCGGCAGCCTCTTCTCCCTGGCTGCTCTCAGTGGCTGTGTTCCTGGCCTCCTTTGCCCCCGTACCCCAAGCTGTAGGCCTTCGTTTTCCAGTCCTTTCCGCTAAAGTCGTCTTTTCTTTCACCTTTGTCTCTTCTCAGATCTCTGTCCTGTTCTCTTTCTCTACTGGCGGCCTCCTGTCCCTGTTGGAACCCCCTTTCTCCTGGTCTTTTTTCCGTTTATTTTCTCTCTGGTCCTCCCCACCCATCCTCACCTCTCTCAAGTCCCTAGACAGGTGATAGCATCTGACGCTTTTCAGGGACTCCCTTGCCTCCTGTCACTCTGCCCTCTCTCCCTCCCTTTGGCCTCTGCCTCAGCCTGGTGGGAAGTGCAAAGTGGCACCTTATGGAGGAAGATGTTCTTAAGGCTGTCATTACTAAGTGGACCCTGGGAAAGGTATCTTAGAGGGGTTTAGCCAGCAGCAGACCTTCCCAGGTAGTTTCGTGCATTTGACAACAGAGGGTAGTAACTTCAGAGCCTTCATTCAGGCCCAGAAAATGTTAACGTCCCCAGGGTAATTTACTTGGAAATTGCTTCTGGAAGCGTGGCACAGCCATGCCTTCTTTTCTTTTCTTCCCACCCAGTGCCCCCATCCCAGCCCACCCACAGCCCCTGTGGCCTGGAAGCACAGATCCAAGCCGCCTCTTCACCTTTGGGAGAGTCATAACAATGTGATGAAGGTAATTCCCACTTGTCCAGAAATGAATTCCATTACGCCCCAGCTTACTGTGTTATATTTATATGAAACATGTTAATTTCTTTTTACCTAGTGGTTGAGTTTAGTTAATGATGATAATAAATATTAATGAGGGAGCTGCTGCCTCCTGACCTTCTGATTGCTTTGGTGGGGCGGCTCTTCATTCCTTGGACACGTCTGTCTTCCCCAGCCACTGGTGAGCTGTGGGTGGGGACTCAGGACCCTCCGGAGGGGCAGGTGTGAATCCTGCTGGGGGAGGCAGTTGAGGCCTCTGCCTTGCAGCCCACTCAGGGACCTGTCACAGCACTCATGCGCACACCTTTTTGTGTGGGCCCCTCACACTGGCACCTGGGATGTCGGCCTTATGGGAGAAATAGCTCCATGTAACTTGATGGAATTCCACTTTCCATGTCTGCAAAATGGAGGTCATTCCATCCACTTCCCAGGACCCTTCCGAGGATCAGAGGGAGTGAATGGGGAAACGGTTCAGGCACATGTGCACATAATAGGCAGGATCATTGTTTTCTTCATCATGTGCCCTTCCCAGGGTATTGGGCTGTAGGGCTGTCGGTGGCTTTTGTAAGTTCGGGAGCCTTTATTTTTCCAGAGCGTGGACCTATCTAAGGATCCCATTTGTTTCTGCTCAGGGAAGTTCTTCAGTTCATCCAGTGCAGAAGTGTCCTTGGCACTCAGCAAGCCACAGATCGATTATGTCTCCTGCCTTAAGAACCTGTTTTTTGTTTATGGGGTGGGGAAATTGGGGGTGCAGGTTGGAAATCAAGTGCAGCAGTTTGGCTATCATCTTGGAGAGAGACTTTGTCATTAGAGGGCCTGGGGAAAGATGCAATGCAGGTTCCTCAGTTCACCTCCCTCCTTGGTGAGTCTCTGCCTGCCTCTCTGTGTTTCTTTGCATTTTTGCAGCTGTTGCATGGTAGTTTGAATGGGAACCCCCTCCCCTCACAGTCCAGCTGTCTGCTCTGCTGGAGCAGGCAGCAAAGGTTTCAGTCTTGTCTGTGAAAGAGAAAAGAAGCATGGTAATGTACTCTTGAAGGCAGGTGTTTAGGGTGTGGGCACAGTCAAGGGTGGCTCCAACAAAAGCAGACCACCACTTGGGGTGCTTCCTCCTCTCTTCCTTGGCAGTGCTTTCTGCATTCTGTCCATCCCGAAGGCCCATTCTCTTGAAATGCACTGCTGGAAATGCCAGTCACACACAGAGCACAGGCCTAGGAAGGACTGTGTACCACACCCAAGGACATCTCTCTGTTCTTGGCCTGGCCAGAGTCTGGCTACTCTTGAGATGGAGATCTGACAACTATTTAGGAGCTGTGAAGAAGTCATCTATGATGTTCATTCCCTCCACGTTGATTGGTCACTGTGGGCTAGGGCCATCTTTTTGAAATGGTTTGAATGTATGCCCCACGGGTTCCTGTGTTGGAGGCTTGATCCTTAGCGTGTTGATGTAAGAAGTGGTGGGATCTTTAAGGGTGGGGTCTAGTAGGAGAGCATAAGATCACTGGGGACACTGCCATTGAAAGGAATTAAGGGAGTTCTTGTGAAATCCTGAGTTAGTTCCTGCAAGAGTGCACTGTTAGAAGAGGAAGCCTGACCCCCGAATTTCCCACTGGTTTCCTGTTCTAAGATATTGTCTTTTCCCCCTACACGCCCTTCCACCTTCTGCTAAGGGGCCCTTGCCAGAGCTGGGGACATGCCATTTGGATTTTCAGCTTCCCAAATTATGAGCTAAATACACCTCTTTTTCAAAAAATAAGGTTAGCCTGCCTCAGGTATTTCATTAAGTAACAGAAAAGGAACTGATAGAGCCAGATAGTAGGTTTGTGCCAGCCATTGGGTGTCTAGAGTACAGGATGTGGGGGGCTAGTCTTGACCACGTGGAACTGATGGTCAGAACCTCTGGAACAGCTGGCTGTAGAGCGGTGATTTCAGCGGTGTGCTTTGTCCTGTGAGGAGAGAGGGTGCTAAAGGGACAGAAGCTGAGGTCAGAAAAGCCAGAAATGGCCTTTCACATACAGCCTGGGGGAGGCAGGTGGTCTCACTCTTCACTTCTCTGCACCTGCTTCAGCTTCCAGCTAAGCGGGCAGCTGTGGGAAGTGAGAAGTGAGAGGTCTTGGCGCGTTCTAGAATCTGAGAAGACTAGAAAGGAAGCAGGGACCAAATGGTAGAGGACTTTGGGGACTGCTAGGTGGAATTTGGATTTTATTTTGAGTCCCTGAGGCTGTTGTATGGGGAGGAGCCCGGTGGCTGACATGTCCACCTGGCTGTTGGGTAATCCCTGTGGCTTCTGCTGGGGCTGGTGTCTGGGAGTTGGGTGAGGGCAGGGTGAAAGATGCTGGTGGCTGGACCGGGCCGAGGTGGGAGGGGACAAGATCCAGTTACAAAGGCTGTTAGCAACACCTCTCTTCTGGCAGTGACCTCCAACGAACCTCTTTTCAAATGAGGAAACTGGTGTCTGTTGCTCACCTACTGTGTGCAAGAGGGAGAATACAAGGTCCTTGTTCCTGGAGAATTCAAGCAAGAACGTGCAGAAAGTTAAATAGCAATGGGGGATTCAAATAACTGCCTGTGACAAGAGTGGAGCTTCCCAAGGCCATAGGCAATTCCTTGTCAGGGACTGGCGATGGACATCCCTAAGCACAGAGGACCAGAGTAGTGGGCTGGGACCATGTTCCCATCAGGCCCACCCATCTGTAGTTGATTTCTCCCTGTCCACATAATGTTGCAGACAGCTACTCTCCTGTCCCTCTTCACCTGACCCAGAGCATTAACAGTCCAAGTTTCCAGAAACTTCTTTGTAACCAACCAGGATCTCTGCAAATTAGCTTCTGTTCAGAGAAGAAGGGCTCAGGAACAACTTGATTGTTGAGTGTTTGTGTGGGTCCAGTGCTTACAGAGAAGGAGCCAGAGAGAAGTTTACTCCTTGGCTCTTCACCCTCTAATCAAAAAGGCTATAAAATGATGAAGTGTAGAAAAGGAGGCCTTGTAGCTCATTACTTCAATGCCCTGTATTGTACAGATAGGGAAACTGAGGCTCCAGAAAGAACATGATGTCTTGCTCAAAGGGCAGCAGCTTACCTGGCCCTGTGGGTGCTTAGGAAGTATTTGTGGAGGGACCAGATACTTTCCAATCCATAATCCACTCTGCCATCTCTAGCCCCATTTCCACTTTCTCTGAAAGTTCTGTAATTGAGAGCATGTCTGATACCTTCAGAAGAGTGAAGCTATTGCAAAACACAGTGGAAAGACTGCCCTGTATTTAAATGTGGAAGAACACATGGTTAAAGTCATAGGTTCTACCTAAGGAATTTTTTGCCAGTGAGTCTGAAAGAACAAGACCTTTGGAACAGGCAGTGGGAGTTCCATCACAGCAGTGTACAAGTGCAGTTATGAGGACCCTCTGAAGCCAGGATAAGGTGAGGGCTGGGGTACAGGGTGAGGCCAGGTCTCCCTAAGATCTAGGCCTTCTTGGCACTGGAGCCTTTTAATTTCCCTCAGAGCTGGATTCTGTTCCCATCAGGGAGGTCCTCCTTCCTTGTCTTTCAATATTGATTTCCTTCTCAGTCATCACACTGGTGATATTCTGACACTGCAGTGCATTTACAAAGCATACTGGAGCATGTCCGGGGCCACTTTGGGCAGGAGCACATGAAGGGGAGTGCACCAGACAGTCTGTGGGGCACCCAGGGCTGTGTTGATGCTTCTACAGTGTGGCAGGAGTCTGTCCTGGTCATGGGGAGCCATGCTGCCCCTGAGAGGGAGCCAGGCTGGCAAAGCTGCTAGTTAGCTTCATGCTATGGTGAGCCATTGGCTGCTGCTGCTTCTGGCTGGCTGGTGTCCTCCTGCAGTGGCAATGAGAGGGGCATTTTCTGTTTCAGATTTAATTCTGTGGAAGCTCTAAAATGAGGGTAAAATGCCCATGATGTGGGGTTCAAGCTGCCAACTGTGGCTCCAAGAAGCATAGCCAGGAGAGAAGGGCTTTGATCTCTAACTTTGTCTGCATAGATCAAGGCCTCTCTTGAACCTAAATGGCAAGGACACAGTTCCCTCTTCATTTTCCAACATTCTCTACAACAGATCCTCTTCTGGGGTAGGGACACCACGCACCCCACCCCACCTGATGCATTCTGCAGACCATGAACTGCATCTGGCTAAACCCAGTGTGCCCTGTTACAGCTGCCCTCTGCTGGAACTGCAGGAGAAGATGCAGACTCCTGTAGATGCCCTGACCTCCATTGCTGGCTGTCACTCATATGGCCAGGATTGATGGATTCCCAGATGCAGGACCTTCAGTGCTAGGTGCTTGGTCCCTCTATCCCAGCTGTTCTTCTGTCAAACCTGCCATCTTCTGGGAGTTTAGGGGTCCTGATTTCTCCAATGTGCTGCAAGTTGAGGAAGGCTGTGAAGACTGAGATGTCTTTATTTTTCTTTTCCTGTTCCCTTTCCAACACATGCATTCTCATCCTTCATTGTGGCCAGCAGAGGAGCCTCCCTTGGCCTGCACGCTGTTTCCTTATTCATTTTGGCTCTGGCCCTAGGAAAAGAGCTTTAGCCATTTTAATTTGTCATCTCTAAGTGTGTGGCCTCAAACTTAAGGTTCACCACAGCACTTTGCACCTTAGCTGACCAGAGCAGGGCACTTTCTTGTGGCCATTTCTACAGAACATCGCGTGGCTCTTGCACAAGACTCTTGCTTTGTATATTACATGTGGTCAGCAGTTTCCCTTTCTCTGCAGCTGATGCATGCCCCTGGGAAACGATTCCCATCCAAGCTCACATTACATTAGTGTGAGACATCACTGTTGTGTTTCAGCTTAGAAATCATGGTGCTCAAAGTGGGGACTTAAGAATAGAAGCATCACAATGAAGCAGGAAGAAATAGTTGGGGGAATATGTATTTGGCTTCAAGGGAATCAATTTGCAATTTTTTTCTGATGTGAAATCTTTCTGCAGCAAATATGTGTATATATCGGAACCTCGGTTCATGAACACTTGTTTGCAAACAGTTTACATTTGGCAAGATTTTGATTTTGTTTGTGAACTCTGCATTGGGTGACAAACATGACTATAGCCATCTTTCCTACAGGAACACAAACATGGCCATCTTTTCCAGAATTGTGAAAAAAATTAGCTTCATGAACTGAGGAACCACTATATATATATAAAATTTAATTCTACAGACAAAGCTTCCTTTTCCAAGAACAGTTTCACCTTTATCTTTCTTTTTTAATCAGCCTTCTAATAAGCAAGGTGGCATTCCAGCCACCCAACACATTAACCTTCTGATACAAACAGGTATTTAGGAGCTGATAGGAAAAAGTCACTTTTGTTCCCCTTCTCCTCTGGCTTGAAATTGTAACTCACACAAGGCTGGTCACACCTAAATGTTTGCAAGACCACTAGATGTAATACATAGTATGAGGCCAGCTTCAATAAGGAATAACCCAAGTCACTGAATGCAAGAAAATAGAAAAACAGATCACTCTGGCCCATTAACACGAGTGTTCTCCGGGCTCACATGTCTGGATGTGCATGCCCTAGAACCCCAGCTGCCAGGCCCTGCCCTCCACGTGCTCCGCAGTGCATGCTGGATTTACATCCCAAGTTACATTGCTTCCAGAAAGACAGGATCCCTGTTGGATGCCCATGAAGCTTATGCTGAGTAAATATTGACAAAGTAGTCTAAAGAGCAAACACTTTGACATTTGTAAGGTCCACTGGAAGGTCTTGTATATATTTATACAGCAGGAATGAGCGCCGCATACCAATTTTCCTGAATTTGTTCTGACATAATTCTGCATGGATAGTGCAGTGCATGTGTATGTGCGGGTAGCTGAGGATGAATGAGTGCCTATGTGGAGGACAGGGTCAGGACTGGGTGGTAATGGGTCACATGCTCCCCAGCCAGTACCTGTTTCTGCTAGGAAACTTACTCTGAGCTTTTAGAAGACTACTTTTCCAGGAGGAAGAAAGAAAATAAGCCACGAAAACTTGTTTTTAATTTATTGCAATTGATGTACTTTCTTTTTACTTCGTAAAAATTTTATTGATGTTTTTGTACTTTATATTTATTAAAGATTGAGCCTCAAAAATGTAATGAGTAAAAAATGCTTGCTTAATTTAAATTGTGAATCTGTCTGTTAAGAAATGCATTAGGGGTAGGAGAAGCATAAGACATATTAATTGACAGACAGGAACTGCTGTCTCTGAGGTTGATACAAGTAATTTATTACTTTAGAAATGAATGCCACCTCCAGAATGTGCTTCATTAATTTCAAATTTAGTTTTAAT
Source organism: Heterocephalus glaber (assembly GCF_053883595.1). NCBI lineage: Eukaryota > Metazoa > Chordata > Mammalia > Rodentia > Bathyergidae > Heterocephalus > Heterocephalus glaber. The sequence goes on along the minus strand of NW_028258349.1, from coordinate 8,531,275 downwards.
TTCAAGCTGTTGCCCCTTGAGAAGAATAAGGTGGCAAATTATGTTTGAAGAGCAGACTTTTTTTTTTTTTTGCTCCAAAGAAACACCACATTTTAACTGTTTAATTTTACAAATACATTTGCCCACCTAGTTTGCTACATTTTCCCGAGAGCCAAGAACATATTCTAGGTACGATCAACACTTACTAATGCTTTTTCTCCCCCTTTTTTTTTCCTCCTTCTCTCTTCTTTCTATCTTGTCTGTCCCTCACTCCCACCTGTTATCACGACAGCCTATGTTTCTGATGAGTTAAAGGCAGCCGCCCTGGTAGATGAAGACATAGACCCTGAAGAGCACACGGCAGATGGAGAGCCTTCGGCCAAGTACATGTGCCCAGAGAAGGAGCTCAGCAAGCCCTGCCCCAGCTACCAGAACTCCCCAGCTGCTGAGTTTTCCAGCCACGAAATGGACAGCGAGTCGCACATCAGTGAGACCAGTGACCGAATGGCCGACTTTGAAAGTGGCTCCATCAAGAATGAAGAGGAGACCAAGGAAGTCACTGTCCCCCTGGAAGACACGACCGTGTCCGATAGCCTGGAGCAGATGAAGGCTGTCTACAACAACTTCCTTTCCAACTCCTACTGGTCCAACCTCAACCTCAATCTGCACCAGCCCTCGTCGGAGAAGAACAATGGCAGCAGCAGCAGTAGCAGCAGTAGTAGCAGCAGCTGTGGCAGTGGGAGCTTCGACTGGCACCAGAGTGCCATGGCCAAGACGCTGCAGCAGGTGTCACAGAGCCGCATGCTGCCTGAGCCCAGCCTCTTCAGCACCGTGCAGCTCTATCGGCAGAGTAGCAAGCTCTATGGCTCTATCTTCACGGGAGCCAGCAAGTTCCGATGCAAAGACTGCAGTGCCGCCTACGACACCCTGGTGGAACTGACTGTGCACATGAACGAAACTGGCCACTACCGTGACGACAACCATGAGACCGACAATAACAACCCCAAACGCTGGTCCAAGCCTCGAAAACGCTCCTTGCTGGAGATGGAGGGGAAAGAGGATGCTCAGAAGGTGTTGAAGTGTATGTACTGTGGCCACTCCTTTGAGTCCCTCCAAGACTTGAGTGTCCATATGATCAAAACGAAACACTACCAAAAAGTGCCTCTGAAGGAACCCGTCACTCCTGTTGCAGCCAAAATCATTCCTGCAGCCCGAAAGAAAGCTTCACTGGAGCTGGAGCTCCCCAGCTCCCCAGATTCCACAGGTGGAACCCCCAAAGCTACCCTGTCAGATGCCAACGATGCGCTTCAGAAGAACTCCAACCCTTACATCACGCCAAATAACCGATACGGCCACCAGAACGGGGCCAGCTATGCATGGCACTTTGAAGCCCGGAAGTCACAGATCCTGAAGTGCATGGAGTGTGGCAGCTCCCATGACACCCTGCAGGAACTCACGGCCCACATGATGGTCACTGGCCACTTCATCAAGGTCACAAACTCTGCCATGAAGAAGGGGAAGCCCATCATGGAGACACCTGTCACACCCACCATCACCACGCTGCTGGATGAGAAGGTGCAGTCGGTGCCTCTGGCAGCCACCACCTTCACGTCTCCCTCTAATACGCCTGCAAGTGTCTCCCCAAAACTGAATGTGGAAGTTAAGAAAGAAGTTGACAAGGAGAAGGCAATCACCGATGAGAAACCCAAGGAGAAGGAGAAGCCCAGCGAGGAAGAGGAGAAGTATGACATCTCTTCCAAGTATCATTATTTGACTGAAAATGATTTAGAAGAGAGTCCCAAAGGGGGTCTAGATATCCTCAAATCCCTAGAAAACACAGTGACATCTGCCATCAACAAGGCCCAGAATGGTACTCCCAGCTGGGGGGGCTACCCTAGCATCCACGCCGCCTATCAGCTCCCCAACATGATGAAGCTGTCCCTGGGCTCATCAGGGAAAAGTACACCCCTGAAACCCATGTTTGGCAATAGTGAGATTGTGTCTCCCACCAAAAACCAGACCCTAGTCTCTCCCCCCAGCAGCCAGACCTCCCCAATGCCCAAGACAAACTTTCACGCCATGGAGGAGCTGGTGAAAAAAGTCACGGAGAAAGTTGCCAAAGTGGAGGAGAAAATGAAAGAGCCAGAGGATAAGCTGTCCCCACCCAAGCGGGCCACTCCGTCTCCATGCAGCAGCGAACTCAGCGAGCCGATCAAGATGGAGGCGTCCAGTGATGGGGGCTTCAAGAGCCAGGAGAACAGCCCCAGTCCCTCAAGGGATGGGTGCAAAGAGGGGAGCCCCATGGCGGAGCCGGTGGAGAATGGCAAGGAGCTGGTGAAGCCCCTGGGTAGCACCCTGAGTGGCAGCACAGCCATCATCACTGACCACCCGCCCGAACAGCCTTTTGTGAACCCTCTGAGTGCCCTGCAGTCCGTCATGAACATCCACCTGGGCAAGGCTGCCAAGCCTTCCCTGCCTGCGCTCGACCCCATGAGCATGCTCTTCAAGATGAGTAACAGCCTGGCTGAGAAGGCAGCCGTGGCCACCCCATCGCCCCTGCAGGCCAAGAAGGCGGAACACCTCGACCGCTATTTCTACCACATCAACAACGACCAACCCATAGATTTGACAAAAGGGAAGAGTGACAAAGGCTGCTCTTTGGGTTCAGTGCTTTTGTCCCCCACGTCCACATCCCCGGCAACCTCCTCATCCACGGTGACAACGGCAAAGACATCTGCCGTCGTATCATTCATGTCAAACTCGCCGCTACGCGAGAATGCCTTGTCAGATATATCCGATATGCTGAAGAACTTGACAGAGAGCCACACATCAAAATCCTCCACTCCTTCCAGCATCTCTGAGAAGTCTGACATTGACGGGGCCACTCTGGAGGAGGCCGAGGAGTCGACGCCTGCGCAGAAGAGGAAGGGCCGCCAGTCAAACTGGAATCCCCAGCACCTGCTCATCCTGCAGGCCCAGTTTGCCGCCAGCCTCCGACAGACCTCGGAAGGGAAGTACATCATGTCAGACCTGAGCCCCCAGGAACGCATGCACATCTCCAGATTCACCGGGCTCTCCATGACCACCATCAGCCACTGGCTGGCCAATGTGAAATACCAGCTTCGAAGGACAGGTGGAACAAAGTTCCTCAAAAACTTGGACACTGGCCACCCTGTGTTCTTTTGTAATGACTGTGCGTCACAAATCAGGACTCCTTCCACATACATCAGCCACCTAGAGTCACATCTGGGCTTCCGGCTACGAGACTTATCCAAACTGTCCAGTGAACAAATTAACAATCAAATAGCACAAACCAAGTCACCATCAGAAAAATTGGTGACATCCTCGCCAGAGGAGGACCTGGGGACCTCCTATCAGTGCAAACTTTGCAATCGGACTTTTGCAAGCAAGCATGCAGTTAAACTTCACCTTAGCAAAACACATGGGAAGTCGCCAGAAGACCACCTGCTGTATGTTTCTGAGTTGGAGAAGCAGTAGCATTTGCTTCTGATGGACTGACTGCGGTTTGCTTTGAGGGAAACTGTTGAAGGCACCTTAAGGCCCCTCTGTCTTGTTTTTGGCACATGTTCTTATGTTAACTGCAGAGAATCACTCTGGGCTGGACTGTTTTGTATAACTGTACAGTGTTTAATAGAGGTGCATAATCAGCTGTTGTTACTGGTAAAATATGAAGGTTAAAACTCAGTGGTAAGTGTTTGGAACTTTGTGTAAATGAGACTTAGTCGTGAGCATCCCCCCCGATGCTTCAAGCTGCATGCATTAACAGACAGTTTAATTAAGCATTTATAACGAAATCAGGCACACTTTTTCCATGAGACTCCAGTGTGCTGGCATTTCTCACCCTTTCATCTTTAGCCCTCTGAGTACTTTGAAGCACTTTTGCATTAATTTGGTTAAAAAATAAAATAAAATAATAATGTATGAAGCTCTGTTTTTTAAACTCCTTACCAGCTTAGTTATAATCAATGATACGAACCTCCATTTATGCAGGTCTGCAGGGGTATAACACGCCTTGAAATTTAAAAGAATATTATTTTCACATTGAAACATAGATGTATATATTGTATAGATTTCAGACTCTTATGAAAAATGTGATTGTGCTTAAATGACCTTTTTCTTGCATTTATAGCAACAGTGTTTTATGTACCTGCTATGCTCTGGGCATAAGCTGTGCCTATGTATAGTGTATATTTCTTTTTCTTTTTCTTTTCTAAGGTCTATGGGTTTTGTTTTTTACATGCAAACATTGTAAATTATACAGAAGATACCACAGATAGCATTTATAAAGTATACAGAAACATTATCTGAAAGCAAAGTATGATTGTTTGTTTTGCTATACAGTACATCTATATTGTAGAGGTTCATGTTTAAATTATACATATTTATTAGCATCATATTATCATTTGTTTTGAGCAGTCTGAATAAACGAGGCTGGGAAATCCATCCCTGGCAGGCATCATAACTATTTTGCACATGATTTTTAAAGGTATTTATTAGAAATCCAAGAATGCTCAAAAAGAACTCAGTGCTCAAAGGGTTAAGTCTATTTGAAAAGGAAGAAAAAAGAACAAAAAAAAAAAAAAAGAACTTGTACTGTATTTCCTAAACATTGATAAAGCCTTTAAAATGTTTGTACTGTAATACTTTGCTTAAAAGTCATGAGGCATTCTGTGATACAACCTCTTTCACTTATTTATAAGCCCTCTTGGTTGCTATTTCATATTGTAGGATGCCTTTTTATTTCAATTGGTAACTTTCTGTTTTGTTCTTCCTAATTATTCTCCCAAGATCCCACACTGCAGCTTTATCTTTAGGCTTATGAAAGGTAACCCGTGGTTACCGGCTCTCCAAGTGATTCTGTTCTTCTCCATTTTTGGCAGTTAATTTGCAGAAGTAACTGACAGCTGACACCATATGAGAACCTATGTATAAAATATTGGCATGTAAACAGCACAGACACCGTAACACACTCTGTGCCCTGTTTTGTTGTTGACAATGAAACACCATTATGTGAATCTTCATATAACCCTTTTTTCTACGGCAGCATTAAAATTGTCTTTTTGCTATAATTTTGTGTTTCGTTCACAATTATGTCTGAAATGTGCTACGACTAACGAGCACATTAAAATTAAATTGTGTGCGATCTGTTTATGACTGAGTTGGTTGCTGTGTCTGCCAGGTGCTGGCAGTTGGAGGCTGCACGTAAATCAGGGGAGTTTTAGTGAACTTTGGTGTTCGGAGAGCAGGGAGTACTTACGTGGCGGTTTGCATAGAATTTTCCCCAAGAATGAAAATCGGTAAGAAAAAAAGCATGCACACAAGATTATATTCCCTGTGGAAAAGGGACATTATAAAATAGTGTCAGAGCTTCTCATCGCACCAGGTAACCCGCGTGGGGGCCAGGGTTTTGCTGTCCCTTCTGGACACGGAGAAGTCGGAGCCCTGAATTGTGCAGGAAGCTGAAGGAGCAGAAAGGTCTGTGAAGAGTGACTCCTCCCACTCACTTAGGATTTGCAGATAGCAGAGCTGAGCTAGGCATTCGGACTTTGGGGTCCCCTGGCTGGCTCTTCTGTGCTAAAGGGATCAGAGATAACAAGGTGGGGGAGGGGGTGCGGGAGGAGACAGAATCCACCCACAGGCGGAGGGGAGTGGAAAGCATTTATATGATAATCACAAGCTTTTATTGGCCCCAGCAAATCATGCCAACAAAACGCTGGGAACATCATGTAAAATTGTAAAATACCTTTATTACTATATTCAAACTACTCTTGCCACATCATGCAGAATCGGAGCTCCGAACCTAGAATTATACAAATGAGAGCTGTGTTACATCCTTGTAATACATAAAACACCTTAACTTTAAGAAAAAAAATATTCTTTTATTAAAAATTTAAATTAGGCCCTTTCAGAGATGTTCAGCAACACGCCCACGAGTTTTCTGCTCGTCCCCACCCCTTTTTGTCAAAATCAGTCCAAATGTTCTGTCTACTTTTATTTTCTCTCAGCAATCTCTCTCCGGGTTTTAAGAGAGAACCTCACTAGAGTTGAAAATGGGTTTCTGGCAAATAGTGCTGTACCAGCTCCGCTCTTGCCTTGTGATGCAGGCACATACACGTGGCCGTGGAAAGGGCCTTCCCAGTTCCCCAACCCCGCTGTCCCTTTCTGAGCAGTTCTTTGCCCTGCTGCCCTTTACCTGGGAAGAGATGAATCACATACAAGTTTCCCTGGGGCTCAGCCCTCGTGCCCCAAACCTGGCTCGGGACAGAGACACCCTCCCTCCCGTGCCTTCAGCATCTTCACATCCCGAAGCCCAGATTTCCACTCTTGAATTTTTCACAGGTTAAATATAGCATCGGTTTATTAGAATCCAAAGTCCTGCATCTAACAGATTAAACTGACAACACTTCCATCACCACCAGGGCCCATGTGGCTTGAAAGGAGATGGGATTTGTACAAGTGATGGTGGAACCCCCCTCTTTATACTTGGGGAGAAGTACCCAGCCCTCTGCCTATCTCCTCCTGACTCCACTTCCAGGATTATCTGTAGGGCTCTTCAACTTGGGAATAGAAGTGAGGACTGATGGCCAAGGTGAGTAGCAGGGATAGGGCTCATCTGATACCCTGGGCTCATAGCCAGGAAAGGATTGCTTGTATTAATGGGACCCAGGAATTAATTTTGCCTCTAAAGAAGTCTAGTAACTGAGCAGTCCAGGGCACCAGCCTTGAATGCAAACCTCATTTGGCTCGATGACAGTCCCCTTAGCAAGCAGTGTGGGGTTGGGCTGGTTGAAATCTCACCCCACTTGGAAATGTAAAGCCATCTTTTCCCAAAGTCCCCAAATCCTCATTGGGTCAAAAGTGGGCTATGACTGGGAAGAGTCTCCCATTCCTAAACCAGCACGGCCCAGAATTCCCTGAGATGACAGAGGAAACCCTAAAGTTAAAATTCCAATTCCGTTGTAGCTGGGCCCACACCCTGTGGCTGGTGTGATCAGATGAGAGTGAAAGGAGGTCCTGGTTCTCCCTCTCAGGTCTTCAAGTGGATTCGGGGAGGAAGGTACCAAGGGAGGGGCTTTAATCGCAGGTGTGTAGGTGACCCTGGCCTCACCCCGCCCAGCCTGGTCTTGTTGCAATACTACTGTATATCTTGCAGCCGTCACATTTATGCAGTATCTTAAAATAACATTTGTGATAAATGTGCAATTTAACTAATTTATGGTGCTATGATGTGCTCAGGGCTACATGCAAGATGAAAATCTTAAATGGAGCTTGAACAGCTCACTTCACAACAAGAAATCAATATGCCACAGCTTAGCTATTCGCTGCAGTCAACATTTAGCAAAAAAACCCAAAACATATATATATATATGTGTATCTCAAGGATGTATCTTTAAATTTTAGGCAGTAATAATTCTATAATTAACCAAAATCTTACATATAAGCTAAAGAGGGTTGGTTGCGATGAAGACTCAGTCTCTCTGGTATCTCCATTCTGTTTTCATCCTGCAATATATGTGTGTATGTATAGTATATCCAAGGAGCACTTATTAAGGTGCCCTGTGCCCAGAGGGTTGTGGTGACAGAGGTCAGAGCCACAGCTTCTGAGTCCTAGGAGGATTCCACCTGCCAAATTCTCACCCTTGCTGCTAGGTGGACCTCACTGCCTCTGGCTCCTGACCACCTATGTTCCACAATGTGGTGACAAAGTACATAAGGAGCAAAAACACAAAAAAGCCCTCTAATCTGTCCAGCTCCTTCTGGAAAGAACAGAATTCTGAAGGCAGAACCAGAGAATGGTAGAGGGACAAGAGCTGATGAGAAGCAAGGCTGCATGGATCAAATCTGGTGTGAAACTATTGTGTCCAGAAATTTCCAAATCATCCAATAAAAAATTTAAAAGAAAGGTACTTTTTTCCTCAAATTCACCTCCACAGTTCTTTCTGACATTAGAAAATTACAATAGCATTTTATTCTGTTGACTGTTTAGCATGAAAATAATATACTTTGTATTATGAGCAGCAATCATAACAATGAAAACAGGCAAACCCCAACACCCCTCTTAAATAATATAAATACTTTAACTTAAAAAAATAACTATTGTCCTTTTAGCTAATAGAGAAATTACCATTTTTACACTGCCAGATAGTTATTCTTTTGGTAATAGAAACAGAAACCTTACTCCATAGGGATTTATTAGTAAGCCGTGTGATCTTTGGCAAAGGAAACCCGAAAATACATTTCCCCTAGGACCCCCTGCCAGTCGATACCTTCCAGCCTACAGCTGACCTCAGAAAAGACGGAAAAGGTGCTTGGGCTTCCGTTGCAATTCCTGAGTGTGCTGGCCTTCACAAAACACACTATAGGTATCTCCAGAAACAATCTCCTTCATTTGAGTGAGGCTTCAGCTCTGTCACTTAGCATAAAGCTACCAGGAAGAAAAGCTCCTCTCTGGCAGGGTCCTACTTCCCTGTATGCCGTGTGGCAACCCTGGCCCAGTGAAGGCTGGATGTCCAAGGTCAGTCCAGAGCAGTGATCAAACACAGGGAGGTTACTTATTTTCCTCCCACTCTTTTGAGTCTCCACAAGGCAGGGGGAAATGCTGTTCGAATCAGATGCCATTTTTCTATACCCAAGAACTTTATGGGAGTCACCCCCTCCAGGAAGGTTTTAAGGCAAGCAAAACCTGTACTGAGTAGGCTTTGTTAGTTCCAAAGACTTTAGTGCTTAAGACCACATCCCCTGCCAAGACAAGGGATGTGCCAAATTGGATGGCGGCCTGCCAGTGCATGATGGCTGGGACAGTCCCAAACAGCTGACTGGTAACTCGGTCCAGTTATAGTTCTGCCCTGGATATCAGGAGGCAGGAGAGACTTCAATCAAAGGTAACAGCTTTGGGAGGCTCTTTGGGAGAGCACCCCACCTCTGGCCCAAGGAGCCAGGTGTTTTCAAAATTAAATTCTAATGATAGAAGATCAGTGGAACTGCTTTTCTACCACCTTTGTATAATGTCACGGACTGATATATTCTTAATAAATCATTCCTGATGATAATGACGATAAGCAAGGTGACCCCTTTCCGGAGATTAACATCCACAATTAGCTAAGTCAGGAATTAGGAGCCGCTGTTATTTACCACCTCTGCTTTGCTGTCCGGTGAGCAGACACTAGCCACATGTGGCTATTCAAATGTAAATGAGTTAAAATTAAATACAATTAAAAGGCTAGATCTTCAGTTGTACTGGCCACATGTCAAGTGCTGTGTGGTTACATGTGGCCACCAGTTACACTTCTGGACAACACAGTTGCAGCACATTCTTGTCACCATATAAAGTTTGACGGAACAGTGCTATCTACACCATTATTTACAAAGCAATTTCCTAAGTAACAGCTCATGCCTTCATTATGGAAGTGTTTCCAGTCCACGGATATTTCTAAGAATCCCTATTTTGCCAATACGGGTACAGACAATGATCTCACATGCTAATGTCTCTGATCAAAGCCAAGGACACAGATAATTAACCTTGAGCATAAAATTATAAACAGAAGTGTAGGCATCAGTGTATGAAGTTGGTGATCATTCCCACTGCTGTGGATATTATCTAGGCTGAAAACTCCAAAGCCCAAAGATCTGATGGATGTGGTCATGACCTTGTTCTGCTCTTAGTCAGTGATGAATCAGGCAATCCCTGGGCTGCTCTCTTTGCCCAAGAACTTGGGGGCTCTGGGTTGGCTCTATGGCTGGCATGGCCCTTGGTCTCCATACACACGGGTCCTTGGAGTTCCCACATATCACCCCTGTCGACCCACCAGCCCTCCATCCCCTCCTCTTCATCCCTAGGCATTTGCAGGATGGCCCTCCTAGTCTCTTTTTAAAAATTAAAATATATAAATGGGACTTTAAAAAATTTTGGGGGGTTCCGTTTTTAAATTATTGCGTTTCAACATTTCACTTCCATTTTTTCCCCCACAGCAGGATTCCAGGGACACATTTATGACCATCATAATTGTGAGTTAGAGATCTCCCAGGCCAAGTGAAATGAAATTACGAGAAACTGAAATCTGTTTTAATTGGAGCATTTGTGGAAAAAAAAAAAGAGTAGCTGCTTTTTCCTTTATGTGGTTCTCTGATGCATGTCCATACCTGTGTCCAGAAGCCAGGGCTGGGTAAACTTGGGCCAAGAGAGAACTCTGAGGAAGGGAGAGAATGAGAAGGTGTGTCAGGAAAGAGTCATTTTCTTAGATTTAAAAAAAAAAAAAAAAAAAGGAGGTACGGTCGCCGGAGTTCCGCCTCAGTGACTATGAAACCGAGTCGGCAAAAGCTGAAGGACCTGGCTCCTGAAAGCCTCATCAGGACTTGTCATCGCTCTAATGAATATCATTTAAATTGCTTTGTATATTGGTGGAGTTTGGATGTCGATTTAATTTGTGCATGTGTTTGAGTTCTTCTGCTTGGCTAGGCTAACTGAGAAGCAGCCGCCTAATGAAAACTGAGTTGGTGACAGTGTGATGCGCTCCAGCCCAGTCAAATGGGTTTGAAGGGCTGCTGTGACAGCTCTCAGAAAGTAGATGTGGCTGGGGAGGCAGAAAGGATGCTGTTCTGCAGTGCCTAGACCTGCTGGGCAGTGTGGACACCCCAGCATGGCCGGGATTTCTGGAGATGGCACAGGCAGGTTCTTCTCTCAGCTCAGCCCACCCTCAGCCTGGTGACTGTGCCTGTCAAACTGGGGTCTTAGCAATACTGCCCTCTCTGTGGTTCAGTGGTGTGTGGATGGAATTACTGAGGGTGGCAGCGGTGAGATTCTGAGCCCATCCTCCGTAGCAAAGTATGTGGCCCAAACTCCCAGCAAAGAAAAGAAGAGAAGATCCTCATGGTTTGCACATCCAAGAAAGCAAAAGCCTTTTCCCACATTGTTCTTGTATTGCTTAGAGTTCTCTAGAAGAACAGAACCAATAGAAAAAATATCTATAGTTATATCATGAGATTTATTATGTAGGCTTATAGAAGCAGAGGTGGGAGAGTCCACAGTGTTCATCTACATGCTGGAGAACCTAGGATCCAGTATCAGATCATCTCAAGAAGAGGAAAGCTGCATAACAAGAGGGACCAAGCATACAGCACCAGTCCAAGGTCAAAGAGGCACAGAAACTCCCTCCAGAGTCGCTGATATGAGTTTATGTGGGGAGGCAGAAGAAACTGGAGGAGACTGATGTCTACAGCAACAGGAACAAAAGATGCGTCTGCTCAAGCAGACTGGAGCTCTTGAAAAACATGCCAACTTCCTTCTCTCCTTTTTTAAAAATTCCATCAAGGCTACAAGCCTATTGGTTGGTACCACCCACAACCAGGGTGGGTCTTCCCCTTTCAGTTTGCTGGCCTGCATGCCAGTCATCTCTGGAAGTGCCTAATGGCCCCAGAACTGTGCTTTGCTAATCTGCTAGGCATTTCTTAATCCAGTCAAGTTGACAGTCATAGTTTTCAACCCAAAGAGTTGTGTCATCATCTCCTAAACTGGTATGACCAGCTCAGCTAACTCAGGACAGTCAGTTACCCAATTTGTCCTTGTGTTCCCCAGGCCATGCTGGGAGGGAAGCAGGCTGAGAGTCCTATGGGGCTCATGTGTAGAAGAAGCCCAGGGAGGAGCAGTGGGCCCATTGGAGCAGTGTCCATTGGAAAGGTCAGCCAGGCTTGTTTCAGAAGCATTGGAAATACAGAGTCTGAGCACAAATCCTGGAGTCTGCTTACTCAGTGCTTCAGTTCCCTACCTTCAACAGGGTCCTCATTCTGGAAGAGGCTTCATTTTGGGCCCCTCTATTTCCATGAGAGAATAAGTCTCCGGCTTCATAGGACTCCAGCTTCATTATAAGATCCGGAGACCCTAGATTCTCCGGGGGTGGGGTGGGGTGCAGTAGTGGGCGAGCCCAGGCCTGAGTGGGTGGGTCTGGGTGGAGGAGAGAGCATTTCAAAAGAGCCCTCACTGCTCACCTTCCTCTTATGCTTCTCAAGGTCTGAGCTTTGAACACATGGACCTTGCCTCCACTGCACACTTTTTTCAAATACTGTCAATATCAAGATCAAGTTCAGCACATTACTTGGAAAAAAAAATGATCAGAAAATAGAATATGCTCCAGGGATCCTGGCTGCTTTCTGTCCCTTGTAAATCCCATTGCCCTTCACCCCTGTGTGACTCTCTTCCAAGAAAAAACAAAACAAAACAAAAAACAAACAACAAACAAAAACTTCTGAAGTCTGGAAAGGAGATGGGCCCATTCCTCCAAGAGAATTTGAGGCCTCTAGCAGAAAGATCCTCTTTTTTTCTACCAATCAAGAGTCGGGGGTGGGGGTGGTAGGATGGAGTTGCGACAGGAGGCGAAAATGCTGGAAAGGAGAGGATGTATTGGATTTAGACCTGATGAAGGTTCTTGGGACAAAGTGAGGAAGAAGAGGCCTGAGAGGGAGGACTCTCCAGTCTCCCAGAGAAGTGGAAACTGTAGGGGCTGCAGTGGATGGTGTTCCTAGAGTGGGGGCCCATAGCTTTGTCAGGAGAAGTCTGAGGAGCCTTTGTGTCCCTGAGACATGGGGTGGGAGAGCACTAGCAGGTCTCCTTCCTTGGACCCTTCCCACCTCCCAGGACGTAGGGAGTTCTCTCTTCTCTATGAGAGCTGAGAGCAGCCCTAACTTGTGCCAGCACACAGACCTCGTTATGGCATGGAATGAATTTAGGATCTCACTTGAGAGAGGAAACAAGTGTATGGAAAACATACAATAGTGCTGAGTGAATGATAGCCTGCAGTTAATATGGTGATTGGATGGAAAACAAAGAATTATGAAACTTAAACCTTGCACCTTGAAGTGGCTTGACTGGGAAATGTTCTTTGGGCAGGAGAGGCTGGAGCTGGACCTTGAAGATATTGCCATGGCCATCGTAATGACCAATGCTTTTATTCAACCCCAGTGTTTCTCATGTGGGTGCTTTTCTAGGACTTTATGTCACAGCTTTTTGATCTTTTAGGGATTGTAGATTTTTTTGAGAAATAGACTTTCTTTTCAGGAAAGTGTCCTTGTGGGCACATATATGCATTTGCTTATGGATAGGGGACTATGGGCTGCCTGAAGTTCTTTCATGTGGAACTCAATAAATCCTGCTCTCTGCTGCCTTCCAGAACTCACAACCTGTAGGACCCTGGGCCCTTTCCAGGCATGGGAGATCATAGGTGCTTGGAAAGGTGCTGTGAGCAAGGACAGGCTCAGGATCTTAAAGGAATCAAAAAATAACATAAATTTGTTTTATGTAGCTGAAGTCAGAGAATGGGGGGCTTCAGGCACGGCTGGATGTGGATGCTCAGTGGTGCCACCAGGAATCTGCTCCTCTGTTCTTCTTAGTCCTCGCCCTCCTTCTCCTGGAGGTGTGATCAGCTCTTTGATGCCCACCAACCTAGAGAGGAAAAGAACTTCCATTCACACTGGTGAGAACCAGAGCCCTGGATAGGGTTCTCCTTGGCCAGAAGTGGGTCCAGTCTTCATTCCTGGACCAACCACTGTGGCTCTGATCACAATCTTAGCCTGCCCTGCTCCCAGGTCCAATGTAGCAGGCCTCCTTAGCTCCAGGGTCAGGTTCAAGGTCAGCGTTCCAGCACTGGGTGCAGACTGCTCCATGTATGGTGGGCAGATGTTCCCCTGTGCATCCTGAGTAATGTATAGCCTCTGTTTGTCAATGGAGGGGATGAGCCCCACTGTGAACTTCTCTAATTCCTCAGGGAATGGTGCCCCTGATGAAAAGACCTCAATTTTTGAGGACTCAGCAAGGAAACTCCTAACCAAATTAAAGAATTACGGCAAGACCCCCCAAACAAGTTCTCCTGATAGGTTTTGTTCTGTCTCCTCCTCCATGGGTCAGAAATATGTTGGGTTGGGCAATGTTTACCTTGGGAAACTCCTGGTACTCTCTTTAGAAATTATAGCTGGGGATGAGTATCCTAGGGACAGAATGACCTTCTGTGCTCTGAGACTGTTCTTCTTTTGGTTGTCACTTCCTAGACCTTGATATGGCTGAAGAGTAGAATTTACTAGGAAGAAGAACCTTCATCTGTTCTGAGTCTCTTTGGCACCTGAACTGATCAGAGAATACTTACCTGGTAGGGGTTGCAAAATGTGTGGCTTATGGACTGAATATGACCTGTAGATTGATTTGGTTTGAGCCATACAATGGTAGTAATTTTAAAAAGGAAAAGATTTTAATTCATTGCCAAACTTTGAAAATTGGGAACTTTCATACTACAGTCATATTTCTGGCATGTCTAGATGCCACACTCCTATGTGACAGCAGGTGGCCAGAGCAGCAGCAGTTGCCCATTTTAGATTGGCCTTTGTACCTTCTACTCCCCACCCCACCTTTTTTCTGTGCTATTATTTTTTTCTTCGTGCTAGACTTCTCCAGAAACGGACACCGATGGGAGGATTTGAAAGCAGGCAGGTCATGTGATATGCGACCCTGAAAGCATAGACAGGAGGGAGGAGTACAACAGGAAAGGAAAGGAAGCCACTTTCTGATGCATAAAGAAGCAAGGTGCCATGATGAGCCACTGGGACTCTGCCGAGTGCTGGAAACCTCTGTAGGATTGTACAAGGAAGTCTTTGAGCAGACCCAGCTGAGGGTAGGGCAGATGAGAATCTACCAATTCCTGCCACTAGCTGAGTGCTGTCCCTCTGTGCCCAAGCAGAATATGTTCCCACAACCATAGGGTAGGAAGCTTTGGGTACATAATGGTGATGATGGAGAATAAAGGAGGGGTGGGCGGTGCAGCCACGTACCTACATTAGACTGTCTGTGTTCACATCTTACCTCTGTCTTCCTGGAAGCATTTATTCCTGTGCTCTTTGACCTGGTAGGAGAGGGTGACTTGCCTAAGGTAACACTGCATGTCAATGGCCGAGACTAGGCTGGGGCTCAGAGCACCCCTCCTCCTCCTCCTCCTCCTCCTCCCCCCTCCTTCTCTTCCCCAGATGTTCTTACTAACCTTCAGCTACTCATTCCAGGAAACCTAGAGCTCTGCATGCCTCACTCGTCCATTTTATTTTACTTAGTTATTTAATTATTTACTTATTTATGTGTTTATTACCCATCTAGTTCCAGAGATAACTTAGGGCTTCTGTACAGCTCATTAATTGCCTCATTGCTAGCTGGAAACAGGGAGATTGGCTAAGAGGGGATGAGGAATACAATGAGTGGGGACCCGTAGGAGCTATGGGACACGGAAACGTGGCAGCTGGCTGGAGGGCCCAATTCCACCCCTCTTGGCCCCACAAGATGACATCATTCAGGAAGTGGGTCCACACAGGAAGTCCTGCCTACAGGAAGTCTCACACTTGACATAGGATATATCTTCCCTGACAGCAAGACAGAGCACCCCAGCCAGGAAAAGTGTGCTCAAGGAAGGTAGCTTTCCTCTGTGCCTTTCTTAGTTCCTCATGCTCTCTGCTGTTGGAAGATAGCAGTGGGCAGCAAGTGACAAAATTATGGATGCCAAGAAAGAAAGGTCTTCTCTAACAGCTCCATGCAACTTTGCTCAGCTTTAGACATCTCTCATGCTTGTGCATACTCCCTGCCCACCCCAATTCTTTGTGTGAGCGCAGATATGCCCTTCCTCCAAGACAATGACTTGTCATAAAGTTAGTGTCAGAATCCACATGGATTGAAATAGAATGAAGGTGGGTACAACCGCAATGAAAATTTGGAGGCGAATTCTCAGTCCCTGCACTCCCAGAGAGCTGACAGGGGACCCCTGAGCAATGACTGGGGCACAGAGGCCGCTATTCTGAATTATCCCTCTGCAGATCTGGGGAAGAAACAGCCTCACACCTCCCTTCCCAGCACAGCCCGTGGTGCCCGTTTCCGCTTGCCCAAGACATCCATGCCAGCACTGCAATCAATTAGTCCTGAGGAGTGGACAAAGGGGGTTACAGAAAATTCATTTCATTTGGATTTTTTTTTTCACTTGAGGCCCTGCCTGGCAGCCAGCTCTCCCAACACCCACACGTCTGCAGCCCAACTGCTCTGTCCATCAGCTCTTGTCCGAGTTAACTATTCATTTTATGTATTTTAATTTGGGCAGAACATTTATTTGGCTTAAATTTCCTTTTCGGGGGTTGGAATGTGCCTTCCACACACAGGCAGAGATGATCTGCTTGAATTTCGTCAGAAGGAGTTTAGTTTACAAAGATAGTAACTGAGCTATTAAAACCAACAACCCCTTTTAAAGCAAACAGACCATTAAAATATAGGAACAGTTTATGGCATAAATAAAATTGAGGATATGGATTATTTAAAGATAAGATTTTCAAGAAACAGGGATAAAAAAACATTTAAATAATTTCTCCACAGTAGTTTTCTTTTTTTTTTTACAAAGTGAACTTCAGAATGCAAATGAAAATTTTTAAAAAAAGCACAGAAAGACGTTAAAAACCTATCTTACTAGTAAAGACATACGAAAAAGGCTCGCTTCTTCCTTCTTGATCTGTACATGATTTCTAAGGGATAGAGCAGTGGGGGAGAACTACTTGAATTCATAAATGGCAGAATTTACCCAGCTCATAAAGCTACATTGTGGAAAAAGAAGCAAGACATTTGCTTCTAGATCATTCTCCCAAGCTGACTGACAGATACAATAATTTCGTCCATTAGTCCGATCCATTGTCTCCTTTAGGCACAGAAGTAGTGTACCGCGGAGGTAGATTTCCACTGCTATGCATATTTTAAGGGTTATTTGGCAACACGAGTAAAGCTAAAAGTAGCCTCTTAATCTAATTAATTGACATTTCTGAATCTTGCTTTCACAACAACACATGGTTTCATGTTCTGGGTTTTAGCACTTGTCAAGCTTTTTTGGAGAATGTTTTGGTCAGAATGACAAGATAATTTGTGACTGAGGCTCCAAGCTAGAGAAGTGTTTAAGGCTATAATGATTTATTATCATCACAGAATAACAAAATTTACAAAGTGTTTCATCAGAATTTTTGAAATAAGTTTGCCACCATAGGAGAAGCAAGGAGCTGGGGGTGGGCTGGCTTGGGAGACAGGGAGGGCTGCAGCTTCATATACAAACTCAGCCATGACTGATTTGTTAAAATTTCTCTATTAAATTTATCTCTGCACGTTCCTTGAGAGAAAATCCACAGAGCTCTTTAGGAGGACAAGAGGTGATAGGGGAATGGAGAGAAAATTCAGACCTCTCCCCAGTTTTTATAAGCAGGAAATCCGAGTCCCCTACTCCACTTGTAACGTATATGTGGCTGCAGTCAACGATGAATTTCTACATTTTGGCAACGGTCAGAGTGAAAGTAGTCGCACTATCTATAGAAACTTTGAGATGGAGAACACTTGGAGGATGCTACTGAAAATGCAAGAAACACATTTTTGAAAGGATGAAATAATATCACTGAGTGACAGTAAATTAACATGCTGACATTTGCAGACTTTCAGAGCATTGCCATAAAAAGAAGTAATACAACATGACTAATTTGGACTTCTTCTTTATTCCTTCCTTGAGAGAGACAGCTCTGGCCCTCCCAGGCCACCCCTCAGACTTTTCCTCCCAGCACTTCCTCCTCTTTTCCAGGAAATGGTTGAGAATTTAACATTCCCCTCAGCTCAGTGGTTTCCTTCTGGAGACTGTAGAAAATGCAATTTTGATTTCTGAGCTCCAAAGATGCTCCCTCAAATGTTAGAAGAATGTGCAGGGCCTGTGCAGGGGACCTACAGTTCCGGCCACAGCATGATGACCTCCTGATAGTGCAAATGTCCTAATAGTGAAGGAGATTGCCAGCAGTTTCAGCTTCTTAATATCCGCACACCTTCTGCCTGTAGCATACTGGGTCTAGGAGAACCCTGGCCATCCTGTGCATACCCTACACTAACAGGGAGACTGAGGTACTCAGCACATATCAGTTTTTATGTCCCTTCTCTTGCCTCTGGGCCAAGAGTCCAACCTGAAATGCCCTCCAGAGGAAATCAGGGGTCCTCTCCACCTTTCCTGCATCCAAGATGAGCCTCCTCTTATTGGAGGCAGCATGGTGTTTAGCACTCAGGAAGTACTGAGAAAACTTTGGCTCGGCTGATGCAAAGCAAGTGAGTTGAGCTGATTCCTCAAAACCTCTGTGCTCAACTTCAGTGCCTCCTGAGTGAGTGCCAACAGGGCCACTCTCCTTTTTCAGACCGGGGACAAGAAGCTTGTCAGTGACAAGAAGCCAATCCCTAGTGGGAACCGAAGTTCTTTTTATCTGGACAGCTGTGCTTCCCAGTTGAGCACACTCAACCCTGCCCCCCCCCCCCCCCGCCAACAATCAGGTGTTTTGGATTCTCATAGCCTGGTACTGTGCCTGGCTGAGGAGATGTTCCACAAACGTGCATTCTCTCCCTTCTACTGAGTCTCACCATCCTGAAGAAAGTCCATCTGGAAGTAAATATAAGATTTTAAGAACTTCTGCCCTGAAAAGCCTGAAAAACCATAGTCTCTCAGTGCACATAAAAGGAGGTGGTTTCCAAGGCCAGGTGGACAATGAGACTAAGCTCTAAGAAGCTCAGTCCCACAGCTGAACTCAGACCTAGCCATGGAAGAGGAGGGCAGCCTGTGGGCAAACCTTTACATAATATCATCTGTCTGGACCTAGGCACGGAGGTTATATCAAGGGACGACCAGACATAGACAGGCTAGTGACAGTGATTACAAGAGCAAGGCAGGAACTCTGGTTGGGGAGAAGAGCATCAGTTGCTGACTGGATACAGAATTAACCCAAAGCACAGCACCAAAGTGACCCCGGGCTCTGAGCACTACACATGAGGGAACCCAGAGGCAGAGGCTGTGGCTACAGGTGGCACCTATCTGTCCTCTGAACAGTTCAGCTGGGAAATAACAACAGGGTAGGGCAGGAGGGCATGCTAAAGAATCATACCATAGGAGCTGTTGTAATGATCAAAAATAAAACTGGAGGAGTTCCTCTCCCCTCAGCCTCCTGGGCCTGTACTATCTGTCCCATCAGTGCCACATCAGACCTGGGATTCTGAGATTCCCATAGGAGTCTCCCAAGTCATGGGTCAGAATATGTGGCCCAGCCCCAGGGAGATGAAGGATCACACAGGAACCCTCAGCCACTTCTTCTGCCCCTGTTCAACTCTCCTGCTGCTGTGGGCCAGGAGACCACCAGGAAAAGTTGGTGCTGTCCACAACCAGCCTCCTGAGCTGAGGAATGAAGGTTCTAAAGAACACTGTCTCCTGGTTCTCTTTCTTACTCTGCTCAAACATCAGGTAAGTTCAGACACCAGGAACAGGTAAGCTCCAGGGCCCAGGGGATCCCTCACAGAGCTACCTCCTCTTCCTCTGGATCCAGGCATTGCAGGCCCCAGCCTGAGTGTCTGGCAGGGCATGGTCTTTTCCTAGATGTGCTTTGCCTGGACTCTGCCAGGATGGTCTGAGGATTTGCGAGCCTCGGGCCCTGTCGTGGGCAGACAGTGTTACGAGGTAACATAAGTTGAGAGTAACCTTTCAGCAGAACAGTTTGAGTTAAAATAAAGGGATTGAAAAAGAGTACAATGACCAAAAAAATCTATAAAAATGCAATTGCGCTAATATAATTTTATCACTTATTTAAAAATTTAGTCGACCCAAAAGACTACCAAGTGTGAAATTAAGGAACAGCTCCTCTACTTTTATGGAAATCACTCTTCCTCACTTGTCTAATAGCCTGATTTTGTCAGATCATTTATTTCCATGGTTTTAAAATGAGCTTGACAGACAGAATTTTATAACACCACTTTACTGCAAATAAGAACATCATTTTCGCTTATTAAAACTGAAGCTTAGAGAAAGCATTAAAATTAACAGTTCACTCGGCTTTAACCTTTTGCATACTGCTGTGACTTTACACCACAGACTATGTGTAAGGAAGACTAAGGCGCCAGGCATAGATAGAGGAGGTGGGACTGGGGCATGGATTCTAGTCCCAGGGGGACTCACAGAGGATGCCTACACACCTGGAAAGGGCCACGATGGTGCCTGGAGAAATCCCCCTGCTGGCCTAGTGAGCACCAGCCTCGGGAAGCCAGCCCTAGAGTCTAGGAGACATCAGCACAGGGTGCTCCTTTTAAAGCTGTGGCAGGTGATGTGCATTTCCCCCCTGGAGACTGGGTTGACTGACAGCTGGTCTCTATGAATTTCCTGTATCTGTCTTTCATTCATTCAATAAATATTTCCCAAGTGTGTTGAAAGGGGTCAGGCACTATTCTGGGCACTTAGAATAAAATAGTGAGTTAGACCAAGCAAGTCCCAGGCCTTGGGACCTTTGGCCCATCATGAGGTTGGGGGTCAGGGCCATAATACCTAAAGCAAATAAATATACAATCTACTGTCTGGTAAGGCGAGTCAAGGCTGTGGAAGAAACCAAGGCAAGGCAGGGAGAGACACTAGAAGTCCTTGTTGAACTGAAGTGACATACCTTGGGCTGGAGCACTTTGCAAGATGGCCTGTCCTGGCCACCGTCAGTATATGATGTCTTTTTCTATGTCCTGTGGGTGAGGCCTGGGTCAGAAGCTTTGTTGGACAGAACAGTTGGAATTTGCATTTCTGTGGCTTCCAGCTTTGTCCCAAACCTCAGACAGCCCCAGAGTGTCAGGGATAAAACAGCACCATAGTAGCTCTCTGTCAACAACTGGAGGGAACTGGCATGTTCGAACCCCAGCCTCTCACTTCTAGGGTGGCACACGAATCTGAAATGTGTGTTTCCCAGAGCTCTCCTACAGGATTCAGCACCAGCCAGCCACTTTATCAGTTGCCCTGTTCAGCCTTTACTGAGTGCCTCGTCTTCTCTATCCCCCACTTATCTCTCCCACACTCCAACATTCACTTGGCCTTGAATGCTTGGAAATGCTTCATAGTTTTGGAAAATCTAACTGTAGGCAAAGATTCATGGCACACAGCTGGGACCAGTGGTTTTTGCTGGTCTGTAAACCCCCAGCCATATCATCTTTCATGCACCACTGAGACCTGATCCCCAACTCTTACTCCAGTCCCTTTTGGGGGACTGTTTTCTACAGGAGCTCACCACTTCCATGCAGGAGCAGTCTGGCCAGGGGCAAGTCAGGCCAGGCCCAGCCCCATCACTGCCCCTGCAGCTCTTTGATGCTGCATCCTGGGGACTCACTGCTCTTTGCTTTCTCCCATACAATCCTGATCCACAGCCAGCGATCAGCTCCTGGGTCCGCCTCACCAACGACGGGAAAAGCTTCCTTCCCAGGAGAGATGATTCTCAACCATCTCTCCTGGGGCCCTCTAAAACTTCCATGGTACAGAGACCTTCACCCTCACTTGGTTCAGTTATGCTTCCTTCAACTAGCCTGGCCTCTGCTTCTTTTGCTCCACCATCCCTCACTCCTGTGCCAGGGTAATGTTCCCAAGTAAACTACTCAAACATACAGTTGTGTCTCAGCACTGTCTTCACAGGAACCCAGACTAAGCACCAAAGGGACTGAGGCCACTGAATACATCCAGGGCTGTGCCAGGCCAGCCTCCAACACCTATCTGAGCTTGGCATCATGCACAATGCCCTGTGGAGTTTCTCTTCTTTCTTGCCACCTTGACTAGGCCATGCACTCTGTGCCTCAGTTTATACTGTTCCTGCTGCATGCAAACACTATTCCCACTTCTTGTAATGCCTTACCTCCCTAAAGGAAATCCCTATCCTCAGTCCATCTACAGGTCTCAAGCTCTGTGCACCACTCTCTCAGGTTTCACTGAGGCCACCAAGCCCTTTCTTGAGCACTCCCCACACCAGAGGCCACAGTGCTGGTTTCCTTATCCACTGCAAGGTGCCCATATGTGGCACTGTGGCCAGATGGACTGTTGAGTGGGGTGACCTCTATTGGGAACAGCAGCCTCAGGACTAGGAGGGCGCTGTAAGGCCACATGCGTGGGGTGGTGACCCTATGCCAGGGAAAGTTCTGTCCATAAAGTAGTGTCACCCCTCTGATTGGAGGGCTGTCTCTGTGTTGGGGACCTTCTCTGTGTTTGGCACAAAGAAGACAATCAAGAAATGATGAATGAGGACAGTGAAGGAATGTATACTTGCAAAAAAATGAATGAACACGCTGGGTGTCTATTTGCTGTGTCTGTTATGGCATCCAAGTGTCTCCGCCTCACATGCCCTGGGGATACCCCCAGGCAGAATCAGTCACTCCCAAGGCCCCCTGGGCAAACATCTGTCACTGCTTTGTGTTGCAATCTGCTTGCAGGTGAGTGTCTACCCTAGCCTGGGAGCAGCTGGGGGCTGGATCTTTCTCTCTCCGTGGCACCTGGCATAGGGCCTTAAAGAGTCGATGTGGGCAGGTAGCAGGCAGGTGTGTGGAAGCCGCATGTGGATTAATTAGACTGATGTGTAAAGGGATTCCTCACTATGATGGGGGACCTAAAAGCAAGGCCTCCAAGATGGGTGTGCAGAAGCCAGGTGCTGGGCACATTGCTCTGCATGCACTTCCCGTTTCCCATCTCACCTAGGAGGCGAAATAACCTTCTTTCACAAAAGGGGCACCTGAGCCTTGGGCAGACTGAACATCAGGACCAAGCCCCATGCTAGTGGTGATGGAGAATGACCATACAGCCAAGTCTGGGCACTCCTAAATCTGGAGTCCTGCTGTACTTCCCTACTGCAGCCCCTATATGCACACCCCCATCACCATCACACCATCTCTGGACTATCTATCTCCTCCTGTCCTCAGCAGCCTCATCTCCTGTTACAGGCAGCAAGTCTAGGCTTCTTCCTGAGGCTCTGAACAGAAGAGAGACCACTTTCCCTAGTCCCTGATACCAGCCCTGACCAACACTTAGCATACACCCTACTCCATAACTAGCGATTACCTGGTTCTCTTAGGTGAGGCGTTTGAATCCTCACATGCCATGAGATGATCCCGGATTCCTAAGAAAAAAGAATCCCCATCCATCCCCTGGGGGACACAGAATTCCCTATGTCTACCTCTCTACTGCCACTGTGTTGGTCTGAGAGTGGGCTGACCCCCAGAGAGCCAGAACCTCCTGACTGACTGTGACACCAGCCCACACCAACACACAGAGGGGAGCAATCATTGTGACAGGTGCAGCCTGAGGGGTTTAAATGAGAAAAGAGTGCAGGTGGGAAAACCCCTGGTGACCCTGCTCTGAATGAGGAAAGGGTACCCTTGAGGGCGGTGATCTGCAGATGGGACCATGTGAGATGCTGAAGGGGACGCTGTACACTAGGTGTCCCATGATATCATCCAGGAGAGGACCCTGTCTGCAGTGTGTCGAACAATGGAGTTTCCTAAGAGTCTAAAGGTGTCTCCCTCTCCTGACAGCAGCTGGGCTTTCCACCCAGCATCCAGAGTCCCACCACAGAGGGTGGCCCACGAAGACGGTCCGTCCCCACTAAGTCCAGAGGTGTGCTGTTTACATGCACTCTCACCCACTGCTGAGAGTGGAGGCGAGCTTACAGAGCTCTGAAACATTTGGTTGGAATTCTCCACTGATAAGCAAAACACTTGAAACTTCACCTCCCAGATTCCCTCCTCTGGTCACCAGAGTGGCAGGAGAACATGGAATCATACAGCAGATTTTCCCTTTGTCTTCTTTTCAGAAGACTTGTGTAGAGTACACCCAGACTTTACCCTAGTCAGGAGGAAGTGGGGCCAAATTCTTTGTCTCCTGTTGAAAGAGACTTCTTATCTGTTCCTCCTGAGTCACCTGCCCAATGCTCATCTTTCCTTGGTTGGAAGCTCCCAAGGGACTGCTGACTGTTAGATTCCAGGGACCTTCCTCAAAGTCTTGAATCGAAGGGGGAAGTGGTGCCTCCTGACTTGCTGGTTCTCTTCCAGTTCCTTGGTCCTCATCAGGGCAACACGGACAACAAGTGAGAAGGTTCATCATTGTCTTAGGCTCCCCTGCTTCCCTCTGGGAGATGCCTCAGCTCCCCTGGGCCTTCACAGAGCAGGTCAGAGCCCAGACAAGCAAAATGGCCCAAGTGGGTCACACAGCAGTGTAGGACAAGAACCAGAACCTGAACTCCACTCCTTCAAAATGTGGGAAAGTGCAGACACTGCTGAGCACTGCTTGAGAATCGCCGCCTCCCTGCAGGGTGTCTGTTTACAAAGGCGGAGCTCAGAAATGCATCCATTGTGGAAAAATAAAGCCTCAGAAATAGGGAAGCCAGCACTCCCCCGCCACAGGGAGGGAGAGAGCCACAGCATGTGTTGTATTTCAGCCCTGGGGATCAGTGCCCCCTCCCGACTAGGGCCCCCTTCGTCTTGGTTCCCAGTATATCAGGGTTTCACTGCACCTGTGCAGCATAGCTTTGGGCTGATTCACTCCAGCCTCCTCTGTAGGCCTTGCTGTGCCCGGGACCCGAGAGAGAGCATGTGCCTTGGCTACAAGGCCCCAGAGCCCAGCGTCCCTAAGCAGGCACAGCCTTGAAACCTTCTGTTTTGTCTCTGCGCAAACAGGTGTCCTGGGGACCCTGAGCCCAAACAGGGTTTACCATAGGATCTGAGAAGCCTGGCTGGGCAGTTGGGTCACTCATTGTCCCATTCAAAATCTGCCAGGTGCCCAGGACCTGCCTGCCAAAGTCCCCAAACCCTTGCAGAGAGTAGGGGAGGATTTCCCATGCGAATTTCTGTTCTGGGGATGAGAAGGGTTCACATTCAGACAAGAGCAGGGGATCCTCCTGTGTCGGTCACACCCAACTCTCCTATGAGCCTCAAGGTCCTGCAGTTGAACTACTGCAAATCAGGCTGCTTCCTGGTCACTTGTGTTGTGATGGAGAGGTACTAGGTATGACTGAAATATACAATGAATGTTTAAATTTTAAAATAATACTGCAGTAAAAAGACACATTTCCATTAATCTCCCTGGCTTGAAATGCACTTATCCCATTGTTCTTACCACTTTCTGGAATGGTTCTGGAAGTCCTCTTTCATGAATGCCTTTAGTTGCACTGTCCTGGCTGCCTTGATGTCCTGAATCAATTCAAAACATTTCCCTTTCATGGTCATTTTGACTTTAGGGAAGAGCCAGAAGTCACATGGTGCCAGGTCTGGTGAATCAGGTGGGTGAGGACATGCTGTAATATTTTTATAAGCCTGCTTTTCTGTTGGATAGCGCTCGGTAGCAGCATTCACTAATTTTTTTTAAATCATACTTTGTAAAGATACTCACAAAAGAAGACTTTCAGAACTGCTTCAGAAAGTGGCAAAAATGATGGGATAAATCTAAAGAGTTGTGTCAAATTGGGGATGGGGGAATAATCTGAGGGGAAATATTTGGCAGCATGTCTTTTACTGTGATAAAATTTTTTAAATTTAAGTATTCACTGTGTATTTTGATCTTACTTTGTACATTATCATTCAGTGCTTACAAGTGCACATGGAAGTGTGCCATGTACACATGGATACTTTTTTTTTACATAAATATGATCACTCTGCACATATGGTTGGTGAATTTTCTCAGGCCCCATGTCTTTTTCGTTAATCTCTGTAGAGGAGCACAGAGTTTAGGTGTAACTTTGGGTATTTAACTATCTCTCCATCAAAGATATCTACTGCTATTTTCTTTTCTTTTATCCTATTTCTTTACTTCCTTGTTTCTTCTTTTCTTTCCCTTTTCTTCCTTTCATTCCCCTTCTCCTTCTCTGTCTCTCTGCCATTATAAACACCATTACATTAAACATCCTTAAGCACTCCTCTTTATGCACAGCTACTGTTCTGTAGGATAGTTCCCTAACGGGCTGAGCTCACTAGGGCTCACATGCATTTTAAGTTTTTACATACTACCACGTTGTCCTCTAAAAGGACCCTATGTGTCTTCCAAACTTCAGCTCTCATTTTGTAACAGCTTATGTTGCCAGTACATAGGTGGATCATAGGTAGATCCACCTGCGATCTTTAAAGGCCTTCAGTGCCCCTCATGATCCCCATTCATGGGAAAGCCTCACCTGAGGTCTGCATGGGGACATCTCCCTCTACGCAAATAGCATCTAGAGATTGTTTCAGTTAAGAAAATTAGTGTTTGAAGTGCACTAGGGCTCTATCAAATCTGCATTCTATGTTTTAACCTAAATGTTTTGGATATATAGGAAAAAACTGTAATAACTAAGAATCCTCATTGTACTCTGTGAGGCCAATATTGCTATTATCCATACTTAGTAAGGGAAGACATTGTAGTGGGCTGCATGAAGAAGATATGTCCATGTCCTCATGGCTGGAGGTGTAAATGTTACTTTATTTGGGAAAAGGACTGTGCAGCTGTGAGTTAAGGGTCTTAGGATGATAAGATCATCTTGGATTGTGCAAGAATTATGCCCCTATCTTCCATGACAAATGTCTGTATAACAGACACACAGAGGAGCTGGCTTAGAGAGGCGAAAGCCATGCGAAGACTGTGTTCAAGTCTAGAGTGAGACAACCACAAGCCCAGGAATTCTCAGGGCCACCAGAAGTTGGGAGAGGCCAGAAAGGAAGTCTTCCCTGGAGCCTTAGAGAGTAAAGCCCTTGGGATGCCTTAAGTTCTGACTTCTAGTTTCCAGAGCTATGAGAGAATAAATTTCTGTTGTTTTCGGCCACAAAGTTTGTTATAGCCTCAGTAAACACACACAGCTACCCAGGCTCAGAGGGATCAGAAACATTCCCAGCCTTGCCCAGCACCCGGGCCCTATGCTATGTGCCTCAGTGAGAGAGGAGGCAGAGGGACATTGTGAGCCTCCAGCTCCAGAGGAACCGCTCAAACTCCAGGCCACCTTGGGAACCATTGAATGGAGCTCTGGTGAGAAGCCCTGTGAACGGTGTGGAGGGTCTCTCTAGGATCAATGCTATGGTGAACAAGATGGTGGAACAAGGATTCCAAAAGGTTCCAGAGCCTGGGAAGCCTGGGGAACTTGCCCGGCCCCACTGTCCAGGCAGGACTAGTGAGGAAGAGCTCTGTCCCATTGAACCTAGGCACTTGCACTTTCTGGTGGCTTCAGCTTGGGAATACCAGACAGACTGGTTCAGATGGCAGAAGAGGTTTCCAGTAGAGAGAGGACTTAGGCACTTATGTCACAGGAAAAGGGGTCCACAGGGGGAGGTAGAATGAAGATCAGCTATGGGATAAGAAAGATTATTTCTGCTGCTTCCCATGAAATTATTTGACCTTGAAGTCTCAGCTGCAGGTTCTGTAAAATAGACATGATAAGCAGACTCAAATGTGTTGGAATGGGGATGGAATGTATGGCTTGTGTCTAGATGTTCCCTCAAAGCCTCATGCAGTAACAGGTGGGGCTTTTCAGAGGTGGCTGGATCTAGAGTGGGCGATACTGGGTTTAAGGGTGTGTGATTACTAAATTAGTCCACTGATTGGTTTGGCATAGTTCTGGGAGTGGATAATAAGAAGGTCCTCCCTGAGTGTGAGTGCTACCTGCCCTAAGGGTGGGTAGCCTGGATAGAATATAAGGGACAGAAAAGGGCTGCTGACTTTGCTTGTTGTTTCTTAGCTACTTTGAAGCTTTGCTGCTTTCTGCCTGCCATGAATTGTTTCCCCTTTGTGATACCACTTTGCCATGCCACCCTATCTTGGAGCCAGCTGATTATGGACTGAAACCTCTGCAAACTGTGAGCTACAATAAACCTTTCCTCCTTTAACTTTGGGTGTTGCATATTTTGTCTCAGCAACAAAAAA
This sequence comes from Heterocephalus glaber, assembly GCF_053883595.1. NCBI lineage: Eukaryota > Metazoa > Chordata > Mammalia > Rodentia > Bathyergidae > Heterocephalus > Heterocephalus glaber. The sequence goes on along the minus strand of NW_028258349.1, from coordinate 8,503,559 downwards.
CACAGCTAAGAATGTTGTACATGTCAGGCCCTAGGCTAAACCTGTTGCTAACACATTCCTCCTGACCTCCTCCAGTACCACTGTGGGAGCTATGTGCCATACCTATTCCTGTGTTACAGTTGTGCACACTGTGACGCACAGAAGTTAACTTGTCAAGGTCACAAAACCAGGAAGAATTTGAACCAGGCCATTCGGTTCTGGATGGAATGCATGCTCTTAACCCTTCTCCCAGGTCATTGGTGAGGAATTATAAGAGATGACGTGCTGCCCCACACAGAGTCCAGCACAGAGCTGACTCTGAACCCCTCTGTGTGGGTCAACTCATGGATGTGTCCCTTACTCTCAGTTTAACAGGGATTTTCTCATTGGAGCCAGAGTAAGGTCTTCATGTTGCCTACTCCTTGCTCCAAAACAGGGAGGATGCAGCTTCTGGGCAAATATGTCCCCTTGCCCTCCAGACTCATAGCCATGTGAGGATTAAGGACATGTTAGGATTAAGCCCCAATAAGCATGGGGCTCAGGAAAGGAGCCCTGGCTGCCCAGGCATGAGCACTGCCCTGGGTCTGGGTCTGAAGTCTTCATTTCTACAAGGATTCAGAGGGAGAGAGAGGCCTTCAAATACCACTCTTAACCTCATTTCTTCCCGACCTTCCAGAACTTTTCATTGTACTTGGTGGTAAAGCAGGTTCTGTCAACAACTGCCTAGTGGATACAGAGGCCAGACACTGAACCTGTCCGTAGGATTACCAGATGGTGTCTGCTCCCTGCTTCTCCTGCAGGGAAGAAGCAGCCTCATCCTGCTGCCAGCCTGGCCAGGCCAGCCACTCCTCAGATGACAGCCACTATCCTGAGAACCATTTCCTGAGAACCTACTATGTGCAACCTCCATTTGCAGTATTCCTACTCCATGAAGGCTACAATTATTGTCCCCATTTTACAGATGAGATAACAGTGCCAGATGGCTCTGCAAATAAGCTGACACCTGGGGGTATCTTTTCTGAAGACCATTATTCAATAGCCTGTCTTCCCCAAAATGGATTTATTTATAAAAAAAAATCCCCAGCATATTCCACTTAGAATAGTAGATATTTCACATATTTTGCTTATTACAATGCACTGTGCTAAACATCCATTATTTAACTGTGCACTGGGTGTAATCATTCTTCAGGTACTGGTATGCCAGCAATAATTTACATCCTGCTTGAGGAGTCAGGATGTATCCTCTACCTGCACAGAGAAGCTGACAGTGGGACAGAATATAATTGTTCCAAAAGCCACACTTGATAGCTAATGAATGAGCAGGTGAGGATTAGAGATGGGGAGATCCGCTGGCATTTGAGAGAGGTAAACCAACAATTAGAAGAAGAATATGTTCTGTTGCCTGTCAGGGAAGATTTTTGCATTGTAAAAGGGAAAAGATGATTTAGACTCAAGGGTAATATGATGCCTGCCGCAGGTATGGGGGAAATTCACACTAGTCCATGTGTTTGAAGATATATTTTTAAGAGGACTTAGAAGAATTTCTTCCAGTGACTGTAAGGTTTTAAAAAGATTTTGATCTGCCTTTGCACATGTTCACTCAACAGGGGTCTCTTGAGCATGCGCTGTGTACCTGGTGCTTGCAGCCTGGGAGTTCTTGGCTCAGTAACAGTTCAGAGCAGCACTGGTCTGTCTGTGAGCAAGGTAAGCAGGGACTCCTGGGCATGGGGACATAAAATATGGTCAAAAACTATGGAGAAAGTTGGAATTAAAAAACAATTATTACAATAAAAGACACATTGCCATTAATCCCCCTCACTTTGCACATATTTGTTCCATCATTCTTGCCACTTTCTGAAGAAGTTCTGGAATGTAAGAGTGAGTGTCTTTAGTTATCCTGTCATGTGCTATCATGGCTTGATGTCCTGAATTGAATCAAAACATTTTCTTTTCATGGTCATTTGGCCTAGAATTCACAAAGTGCCAGCTCTAGTGAATCAGATAGATGAGGAAACATAATAATGTTTTTATTTGCCAGGAATTGTCATAAATGTTTTGAGTCTATTTAGGACTTGAAGGCACCAGGGAAGATATTCATGAAAGAGGACTTCCAGAGCTGCTTCAGAAAGTAGCAAGAATAATGGGAGCCAGGGATTTAGCTCAGTGGTGCTGCTGCCTGCCTTGCAAGCACAAGGTCCTGAGTTCGATCCCTGGTACAAAAAAAAAAAAAAAAAAAGAATGATGGGATAAGTGTGTTCAAAGAGAGAAGTATTAACGACATTAATATATCTTTTACTGTAGTACATTTTTAAAAAATTAATTTTATTGGTACACTTTGACATACATAATGATCACATTCATCATAGGGAATTCGTACCTGTGCATATTATATCTTAGTTCTTTTCCCACCTGCCTCCCTTCCCTTCAGTCCTTCTTTCCAATCACCAATATTATTTGATCACATGTCATACCTTTCTGAGAGCTTTTCTCTCAGAAGTGAATGTTAATGATGGGCACAATTGAGATGATTAGTTATTGACCATTGAGTGTCTTATAGGGTGCTGTCCATTATCTGTTCTCTATGAATACATGAGGTGGATTGTACTATTTCAACCAGGAGAATGTTAGGCTCAGGGGATTAAATATTCATCCAGGGTAGAGAGTAGTGATCTGCCTAAGTCTGTCTCTATGTCCTCTCTCAGTTGAGACCACTTGTGCTATGGAGAGCAGCTCCCAGCAGAGGTGTGATGGGGGATTTGTACACTGAAAATTTCCTGCTAAAGGAAGAAAGATTCAAAAATGCCTGAGGATTTTAACTCTGATTTGACTCTATGTCTTGTATATATTTTTATATATTAAGGTTCCCTGTGGAGTGTGCATATGTGGAAGTATATACATGTGTAAGCTACAGACATACTGGTATATGCATACACATCTATACATATTGTGGAAAGGGGATTTGTATGCAAAGTTTGAAAACCATTATCCTGCATCTATGGCAAGGTCACTGTCTAGCTGGCCTCTGCAGCGAAGGGAACTTACTGCCCATCCCCTAGTGCCAATGACTGCAGCAGCATGGCATGGCCTTAATGTCATTTCTCAAAATTCCAGATCTAAGGGCTCCGGAGAGGTCAGTGAATTTCAGCACTGATGGAGATACCCCACCCCTTTAAACAAACTGTTTCTCAGGCTCTCCTACATCCTGAGGCCGGGGCATAGTATTTTTCAGAAAATAAAATCATAACTTTATTAATGAAAAAGCTTTGTTCAATCAAATGGGACACCAGCATGCCTCCTTCCTCAGAGGCTACCAACCTCCGTAGTTCTTCTCAGTGTCTCAGGTAATTGAGAGGCCTTCACCTCTCTGCCACATTTTAATGATGGATGCGGGGACAGACAGCAGGGAGTGGTCACAGTTCACATTCATTGACCATGTTCCAGTGGCCTGGCTGCAGTGCCAGCCATTCTGCATGCACAGTGCTAGTCCCATGCCCAGTGTCCCATGATTTGGGATTAACAGTCAGTCAGTCATATTTTAGAAACTAAGGCTCAGAGAGGTCTTTCTGTCCACCTCTCTGTAGGCCAAGATTCAGACCTGGATTTTTATGTGCTCTGTTTAGTTGATGTAAAAGCATTTAGTGCATCTCCAAGAGGTGCCAAAGTCCTGAAAGTTTCAGCACTGCTGAAAAGTCCAAGTCCCAAGGCTCCTCTGAGATTGAAGGCAAACTTAGCTGTGAGCCCCTGTGCAAATGAAAAAAAGCTTAAACACTTCTAACATTAGAAGTAAAATATTAGAAGCACAGTAGAGACATTTGCATTCCAAAAGTTACAAACAGAGGGCTACAAAGGAATGGGACCAAAGCAAGTCCAAAATCCAGCAGGGCAAACATTAAATTTCATAGTTCCACTTCCAGCATCCCCAGCAATCTGTGGCAAGTTGTAAACTCCAAAGATCTTGGATGGCTTTGCCTCTATGGTACTTCCGGTGGTTGTAGTTCCCTCCTTCTTCCTCCTTCCTATTTTCCTCAGCTGATCCATGTTCCTGGCTTCTCCAAACTTCTGGGGTCTCCATTGCACCTTCTGCTTCACACTCACAGCTTCACACACTGCCCTCTCAGGGACACACTGCCTGGCCTCCCAGGCTTTCTTCTGAAATTTGAGTGAAAGTCTTCCTGACCCCACAACTCTTGAATTTTGCATGTGTCTAAAACCAGCACCACTTGGTTGATGCCCACTTTTGCTCCCAGCTGAACGAGTAGCCAGGCTTCTTTCTCTCTCAGCTGTAGGGGTTGAGCGCCTAGATTGCTGAGCACTCTGAAGCCATTCCTGAGAAACAAATTCTCTAGGCTGCCACCATTCTGCAGGGTGGTGCTCTGGGGCTTTCTTCTCCAGGCAAAGTCTTTCAATTTTGCAATTTTAAGGCTGCGAAGGGTGGAGTTCTACTGCTTCTTGTGATGACCTCAGGCCATCTTTTCTATTCTTCTGTCCCTTCTCAACAATCAAGCTCTCCTCTGCTCTATCTTTGCAGTCCACAGCTTTACAGGAGCTTCCTTTCTGGCCAAACTCAAAACATTTTAATCTTTCTGCTAGACTCTTTTCTCTTGATTCTCAACATAGATCTGGCTAAAAGCCCCCAACAACAGCCATCCCACAACCTCAACATTAGACTGCCTTGAAATTTCTTCTGTGAGATTAATTAGTCTGCTGACCTTAATCTCAGTCTCAGGCAAAGTCTCTGGACATGAGCAAAATGCAGACAAACTTTCTGCCAATGCATAATACACAGTGTCTGGAGTCCAGCAGCCAAGGCAGTCTTTCTTCCCAGCAGAAATCTCCTGAGCCTGGTCTTTACTAGCTTTCTGAGCTCTGACCAAAAAATCTCCCAAAGAGAATAAGCTCAGGCATTCCAGCTCTACTTCTTCAGTCAGCATCCTCCATTTTTCCTAATTCTTCCCCTTCCCACAAACCAGTTCCAAAGGCTCTTGAGCCACATGGCCCGTAGTGTCATGGCAACAGCCCCACTCACATACCAAATTTCTGTGTTGGTTACTTTTCTCTCATTGCTGAGACAAAATACCCAACACCCAATTTTTTTTTCCTCTTGGCTTTTAATGTTTTTTAAAAAATTAATTTTACTGGTACATTTTAGGTATACAATATAATGACATTCATCAGTGGAAATTTGCACCTTTACATAATCTTTCTTGGTTCTTATTTTTCCCCCTTCCCCTGCCCTCCCTTCAACCCCTCCATCCCTCCCTATTTACAAAGATTTTGTTTCCATTTTTCCATTTTCTCATATTAATTCCATTCCATTCTTTCTTTTCCCCTACCCCTTCCCCTTCCCCTCTGCCCCTTTTCTTCCTATTTCACATTATCTATTATACCTTTTAGTCCTTATTTACGCTTTCAGTTTCTCACACTAGAGAAACTACTTCATATTTACACATGCCCAACACCCAATGTTAAAGAGTTTATTTGGCTTACAGTTCATAGAAATTTCAGTCCATAATCAGCTGGCTCCAAGGCAGGGTGGCGTAGGGGCAATAGTTCATGGTGGTGGGAGACAACAAAAGCAACAAGAGACCTTAACAGTGTCTTTCTGCCCCTTCTATCCCATCCAGACCACTGGGATTAGGGCGGTGCCAAACCAATCACTCACCTGTAGTGGTTTAGTTATCACACACCCTTAATCCCAGCATCACACATTCCAGATTCAGCCAGCTCTGAAAAACGCTGCCTGAAGCTTTGGGGGGACTTCTAGACACAAGCCATAACACTCGGTTCTCTGCAGTATTTATTTGCTGGGCTACTGACCCTGACCCCTTGGTTGGATTCCTTGGTTGCCTTATCTTTTGTCTACATCCATTTTTTCCTTAAATTTGTTCTTTCTTTTCAGTTTGTATTTTCAGGCTTATAGAAAAGTAAAGAATTGCCATTTTCTCATGATCAGGTTCTCCAGTTATTAACATTTGCCACTTTCTATTCTCTTCTTTCTTTTTCCATTTCTTTTTCTGTATTGACTCACACATGCTCACACAATTATGCATATATCCACAAACTTTAATTTTTCTGAATTGTTTGAGAATTAACTTCAGATATGATTTTCTTTACCCCTAAATACATCACTATGTCTTTCCTAAAAACAAAGATATTCACTTCTATACCTACAGGAACCAGAAAATGAACAGAAAGCAAAAAGTCAACATTGATACAATGCTATTGTCTACACTAGAGATTTTATTCTGATTGAACTGATTGTCCTAATAGTGTCCACTATAAAAGTAAAAGAACATCTCAGATTACAGTTGCCTTCAGTTCTCATGAAACTCTTTTAATGGAAAGCATCCATTCCTCGGGCTTCTTTTTCTATGACATTGACACTTTTGGGGCTTACAGGCTGGTTGCTTTGCAAAATGTGTTGAATTTGGGTTTATCTGATGTTTTATTAGGATATCATCAAAGCAGTGCTTTATTCTTCCCAGATGGTTCTACTAGAAGGTGCAAGATATAGATTTGTTCCATATATTCTGGATCAGAGGTGTTGCCAGATCCTGCTGTTCTCAAATTATACTTCCCCCCTTTGTAACAAATATACATTTTTAAGGGCTGATCTTTTGAGACTGTGTGATTGTCCTGCTACTTCTCAAATATTCACCTAGTAGTTTTAGTATCCATTGATGATTCTTGGTTGATTCAATTGTTTATAATCATTATGACTGCCTAGAAATAATTTACCTTTCCACTGCAAGGAAGAGCCTGCTCCTTTTTTTCCACTTATTTGTTTACGTCGATGTAACTCATGGATGCCTATTTCATTCAGTGGGTTATTATTGTGTTCTGTCATGGGAATCATTTCCAACTACCTTCTTTTTCTTTTTGACATGTCCCTGTCATTTCTTGACCCTTTCCTCACTTTTTGGTATAAGTCATTCTAGGATTATCTTCTATACCCCTTGCTCTAGACTTAAATAGAACATTTCTGCAAGTGGCCCTACTTCTGTAATCGAATGTGGCACATAGAAATCAAGATATGAGTGCTAAAAATGCTCATTGGTGCTGGGATGTCACTGTTTTTAAATTGTGTATGGATATATAAATAATCTCTCTCTTCTTTCCCCTCCTCCACATTTCTCCCATGGCTTTCCTTCCTTTCCAAATCCCTCCCTCAGTCTTTTTGCTAAACCACAAACTCGACTTTAAAAGTTTATGATAATGTGATAGAAATATAAATTCAACAGAAACCATAATTTTGAATTTGGTTCCTTCCGATAGGGGGTTATGTACTCTCTCTTGTGTGATATTGGCCAGTAGCAGCAGCAAGTTGCAGCTCTTAGTTAATCATGCAATGGGGAGGGACAATTAGTAATCTGGCTGTGTATGTGTAGCTAAGCTATGATGTGTGATAAGTTATGTCCATTAAATGTATTTTTAACTTAATGATATTTTCAATTTACATTGAATTTATTGGGGCTATTCCCATTATAAGTCAAAGAATGTCTCTATGTTCAATTGTGGTCCAACACAATAGAGTTTATTCTTTCTCCCCTCCTCTTCCCAAATTTTGATCTCTTTCTCCAAAATTGAGAAACCTGGCTTCGATTGTCTATAGTATATGTATTTGTTTATTCAATTATCAGATACCCATAATTATTTTTGTCAGCTCTTTAATTTTGCTTTTCAATTCATTTTAATTGCATGGGCAATCGATAAACACATTTTCTTTGAAAATACACAGATGAGGTAGATTTTGTCCTCTGTCCCTTTATGCCCAGATCTAACCACTATTATCAGTTTGGTGTGAATCTTTCCAGACATTTTCTATGCCATTATACACCCACAGACATTAAAACTGTAATGTTTTGAGTTATCTTTATATAAATGGTTTGATGGTTTATACCCTGATTAGCAACTTAGTTTTTAAAAATAAAAAACCAAAACATTCTTGGATATTTTCCATGTTGGTATATATTGAATCATTTCATTGCAGCTTAACTTGAGATACTGAACTGTAAGGGATGTCTGGTATTGCTTTATGCAACAAAGTATGTCTGAGTATTACTTTAGCATGTCTCTGGAATAACATGCAGTACTTTAAAAAGACTGCATTGCCATCTTATGCCATGTGCAAATATCTCCTGCAAGTCACTGAGAGAAGTAGGACTGATGGGCTGTAGGACATTCACATTTTGAATTCCAAAGTGGCTGCAATTGGTGTCAGGCCACCTGCAATAACTTTCGAGTGTCTCCTTGTGATCCTCAGGATGGGCAGCAGCAGCCTCTGCCCTTTTGTCAAAGACAGGAAATGTACTCTTCAGGCTGCTGACTTCCTGAAGTGTCAGGCTTTGGATAGAGACCCTATCTAATCCTCTATAGAGCAGATGGCTGGCCCTGGGGGCTCTTTCAGGTCTTAAAGTGTAGAAACAATGATCCTAACATGTGCAGCGCTCCCATCGGATGGTACAGTTATCAGTGGTAGCTTGTGTCTTAACTACCCAGAGGCACTGCTCTTACTAGGCAGAAGAAACTTCTGGATAAGCTCCTTTCCTTTCCTTCCTTCTTTCCTTCCTCCCTTTCTTCCTTCCTTCCTTCCTTCTTTCTTCTCCTCCTCTTCCTTCTCCCCCCCCCTTTGTATATTTCAAACTTGTGTTGGAGGAGATAAGGGTGACCTCATTAGAATTCTACTAGCACCAATATTTCTTTTAAGTATATTCATATTTCCTAGTCCAACTCACATGAGCAGCAGTACATCTATCTCTCTTTTGCCATTCCCTTCCTCCATAGCTCTTTCATGCACATTGTCTGATTTCAGCCCCTCGTCCATCCAATGAGAAAAGAGAGAAAAGTTCCCCCCATTTTTCAGATTTCTCTTATTTAAGTTCACATCACTGGTATTGGGACCTGGCCTCAAACTCAGACCTTCAGATCTCAAATCAAAGATATTTTTTAAGTAAGATTTTTTTCTCGTATATTGACTTCTTTTTTTTTTTTTTTTGGTACTAGGGATCGAACTCAGGACCTTGCGCTTGCAAGGCAGGCGGCCGAACCACTGAGCTAAATCCCGGGCCCATCTCATATATTGACTTCTAACAATTGAAAAATGTAGAACATTATGATGAAGAAAATTTTTTTAAATCACCCATAGTCAACGTTGTCATCCAGAGTAACCACCATGAATATTTTCCTATATTCTTTATACACATATAACAAAATTATATAGAGCATTTATTTGGGTGCTTTATATTGTGAGCATTTTCCAGTGTCATTAAATTTTCTTTATAAGATTTTAAATGACTATATAATATCCCATTGTGTGGATAGATCATAATTTAGGCAATCCCCCATAGTCGGATATAGGCTAATTTTATACTATCATTGTAATAAATAAAGTTTCAAACAATATTCCCGAATGCAAATACTTAACTCTATCATTGATTATTTCCTTGGAATTCAGTCCTAAAAATAGAGTGAAATCGTAGGCCCAAAGTGATGTATATGTTTTAGGTTCAAAGCTGAATTCTGCTCCAAAAAGGCCTTGTTAGGGACATGACAACTCCCAGGGCAGGGCGACCAGCTGTGTGAGCAGCTACCCTATACATACGTTACACATAAGCAATCATGATTTAATACAGAGACATCAAGTTTCCAAATGCAGAGAAGGAAAACAGAGTCAGCAAGGTTAAATAAGCTTCCTAAGGTCACTGAGAGGGAATCCAGCTCCATTCCCATTGCTTGGTACATACCACTTAGCTGCTCCCCTGTATCATTTGAACAAGCCTGACCTCGGCAAGGGAGGCACAGAGCCCCTGAGGATGATATCTTGTGTCGGTGGGACATGCTTCTGCTCCCACCACCTCTGCTGCTGCTATCTGAGATGACTAATCCCTTATGCAGGCAGCAGGGCAGTTACTGCTATAATACCAGCCTCTGGTGCTCACCTCCCTCTGACCTGGGGAAGTTCAGGGCATTGTATAATAGACGATAGGATGTCTGATATGATGGTTGAGACTTGGTCTACACAGGGGTGAGTAGATAGATGATATGAGTGACAAAGGCAAAAATGTCACAGGCTTGTTTTAAGTAGTATTTATAAATGGATAAGAGTATGATTATGGGTTAACAGCATTGATTAGAAATCTACTAGGTACCAAGGAATTGTACTAAATACCATGTACCATGTGCTATGTACTGTGTACTATGGAATTGTACTAAGGTCAGATTATAGAAATTGATCTTATGGTCCTCTAACTGTAGTGGAGAAAAGTCCATAAAAAGTAAATGGTTAATAGTTTTATCTATAGATGCAGGAACATGCTTGGTTTTATTGAAGACTTCATGGTTGGATTAGGAGAGCTGTGATGGTAAACTTAGTGTCAACTTGACAAGAGTAAAGAATATTTAGATAGCTGGTAGAGCTTTATTTCTGTGTTCATCTGTGAGTGTGTTTCTGGAGAAGATTAACATGTTGGTCAGTGGACTCAACAGGGAAGATCCACCATCACTGTAAACTGGAACTATCTAATTACAGTAGCAGGGAGTCCAGACAGGTCAAAATGCAGTAGAGAGGCAAATTTTCTCTTCATTTTCTAGAGCAAGAACACATTACTTCTCCAGACTTGGACATGAGAACTGCAGGTTCCCTGGCCTTTGGATTTCAGCCTTTGCACAAGTGGCCCCTGAGTTCTCAGCCTTTGACCTTAAACTGAGTGTTATATCTTTTACTTCCCTTACTCTGACTCTTTCAGTGGTCATGCCATTAGCGCCTGTGATGGGAGTTTTCAGCTTCTGTAATCATACGACCCAATTCTCTAATTGATCCCCTCTCACCCCACCTATCTGTTTGCCTAACTGTACATCCATGTTATTGGTTCCATCTCCCTAAAGAAGCTTGGAAAAGGTTTCAGGAAGAGTCAATTTTTAAGAGAAGGTTTGAAAAATAAAGTTGCCATATATGAGAGAAAGTCACTAGCTGACCAGCTAGGGAACTAAGACTTTTCAAAAATATGGCCTAAAAATTACTTGAGAAAATGAACTTACCTTTGGAATTATTTATGTGAACTAAGACCTTTTAGTAATTGTCTGCTATGAGTCAAGCCAGGTTGGGACTATAGGGCAGGTTGCCTAATTTGAATGAGACCTGAGGGTCTAATGCACCTCATAGCTTTATGGGATAGCTCAATGTTCTCCAAACTTCCCTAGTGATAAGAACTAACATCTTAGTAATTCTAATTTAGTGGGACAGAATGGCACCTGGAAATATGTGTATTAACAAGTATTTCAGGTTGATTCCTCATATTATTTTGGGAAACACTGTATAGGTAACTCAGAAACTTCTAACCAGATTTTTAAAAATGTCAATGAGTATGGTACCCATTGATCTTGTTAAATTGTAGATTCTGAATCTGTATGTCTGAGATGGGACCTAAGATTCTGCATTTCCGGTAGTCACTCAAGTGATGCTGGTATTGTTCCTCTTAAGACCACACTTTGAAAAGCAAGCATGTAGACCAGGAGTCTCAAACAGATGGTTCATGACACAGGTGATCATTGTGTTTTGTTTGGCTTTCACCAAAGCCAAACATTTAATTTTTTCAAGTTTTGTCATTGATATCTTTTAAATGGAAAATTCTGACTTCAAACCAAGATGGTATAACTGACACCAAACTGATTCTCTTGCCATAAACAGGCCTAACCCAAACACAATATATGAAAACTGATTGGGGACAATACAAAATAGACAATACCCAAAAGCAATTTTTAAGAGAAAGGAAATGCATGAGATGAGGCCCCTGGTCACTCATTCATCTGCATGGGTTACTAATGTGAATTGCACAATCAGCACACCAAGCTGATGTCTGAGCAGAACATGGCAGTCACATTGCACTGCAGAGACAGGCGTCAGAGTTTGGGCTATGGCAAGTGCCTGGACACTGCAAGGTGGAGCATTCAAGAAAAGGAGCTGTATGTGTGGGAAACCATACAAATCCATGGCCAAAGTCCAGGCTGCATGTGTATAGGGATTACCCAGTGCTTACCAAAATGTAGCTGTTAGGGGACTGAAATCAGAACAAAGAACGTAAGGGTTGAACAGTGTTGAAAGAAGAGCAGTGGTGTGGATATTGGATATCGGACTTTTGTTTCTATCAGAATAAAGAGATCTCTTGAGCACTTTGTTTACATCCCAGGAATCCTTTGAGACACTGGACAAGTTGTGTCTTACCCATAAGAACTAATTTAAATCGGCTCTAACAAAGCCTAAATTTGAGCTCCAACAAAATCCCCAGCACAGAGAGTTTGGAGTTAAAGTCCTGCCAAGTTAGAGGGCTTGGCAAATACCTTGAGCTTTCCATAGTTCTGAATTAAGAAAGCATACACCAATCATATATAAATGCAAGATGATCTCCTAGCAATTTAACTGCTTCTTAAGATAATATACACATTCATAAAGGAAGATAATAGAATTTAAATTTTCTGTAAGAGGTAACCTATAATATGCAGTATTCAATTAAACATCATTAGAAAGAAAGATAAAAATGTGATTCAGGGATAAGGACAATGCAGTCAATAGGAACTAAATGTGAGATGGGCTATTGTTGGAGTTAGCAAGATTTTAAAGGACCAAGGAACCATTATGAATATTTTCCAAAAAATTAAAGGAAAATATTGTCTTCATGAGAGAAAAGAATAAAGGATTTTAAAAAGAATAAAGGGGCTGAAGATTTAGCTTAGTGGCACCAAGCCTGCCTCTCAAGCGCAAGGTCCTGGGTTCAATCCCTGGTGCCGAGGGAAAAAAAAAAGAATACCAGTCAGGTACTTTGGGCTGGGGATTTAGCTCGGTGGTGCCGTGCCTGCCTTGCAAGCACGAAGTCCTGAGTTTGATTCCTGCTACTGCAAAAAAAAAAAAAAAAAGAATTCGAGCAGGGAAATATAAACTACAAAACATCAAGTAGAAATCCTAGAACTGACAATTATAACTACATTTAAAAAATATGGCAGACAAATTCCACAGAAGATTGTAAGGAGACAATAAGAAACTTGACTTGTTTAAAAATCAATCAACACTGTCCAATCAAATGTATGGAGGAAAACACTGAAAAAAGTTAACAGAGCCTTAGGGACCTATGTGAGAATACTAAATCACACAACAACAGTTCTCAATGTGTGAGAGTCCCCAAGACAATTTAGAAAGTCTGTAATATTAAAGATGATAATAGTAAGATATGTCTTGCCTTTTCTACATGAACAGCCATTTTTTTGTGTATGTATAGCAGAGCTTTTCGGATGCTGAATGAATGCTGTCAGACAGATTAAATGCAGACACAAATATAAGAACCTGTCCTCTGCTCACCCAGAAAAAGCATTGTAAAATATATGTGTTCCTCATACTAAAATGTTTGAATATTTTCATTCAAATTATGTTATTTGTGTGAAAAGGTATTATTCTTACTATTTTTCTATGTATCGATGAGGAAATACTTTTAAAATATTTCCAGTTTTAATTTTAATATAGTAAATATGAACAGACACAATAACATAATCAAACATTCTTCAGGGTTTTTGAAATTTTAAATAGTATATGGAAATATGAGATACAGACTGTGAGAGCTTCTGGATTTAGATACTTGTAATTGCAGTTCCAGAAGGAGAAGACAATGGTAATGGGTACAGTGTATTAAATAAATAAACAAAACAAAACAAAAAACTAAGTTAATCTCAAGCAAGGTAAATATAAAGCAAACCATCCAGCTGAATTTCTGAGAACCAAAGCTGAGAAAATTCTGAAAGCAGCCACTTTAAACATACACTACACATAGGAACAGAAAGGATGAGCATAATTAGCTGCTATCTTTTTACCAGGAACAACAAAGGATAAAAGATAATATCATTGATCTTTTAAAATGTAAAAGAAAAAAAATTTAATGTCCACCACAATAGCCACTGAAAATGGGAGTAGCATAAAGATATTTTCAGATGTTCCAAAAAAAATTAGCTTGGAAATTTTATTGTTAACACATTTACAGCATAATAAATATATCAAAATATATCATTCAATTTGAAGGGAATGAATTAAAATGAAAATTTAGATCTTCATGTAAGGAATAGAAAGTATCAGACATTGGAAATTAATATGTAAAAATAAATTTCTCTTTTTTCATGCTTTACATTTATGTACAAGAAAAGTATTTAAAATATAAATAATGACCCGACAGAGTGTCATTTACCATATACGGAGATGAAAAAAAGTAAGAGAAACTTTGCTAAAATGATATGAGGAGGTAAATAAAGTGTGATAAGAATATTTTCTTGTAAAATAGAAGTGTAAAATATCAGATGTGAAATGTAAGATATAAGATACTTCAGTGTAAAGAAGTATAATAGTAACTTTAGAGACTTAAAGCCCTACATTAACCACCAAAAATATTAAAAAGATAATGAAATATAAAAAAAGTAAAATAGAGCCCTAACACATTTGCAAGCCTAAAATAATGTAGGAAATGAGCAAGAAAAGTAAAACAAACAAAAAACAAGCTAGACAAATGGATATCAAAGAAGATGTCAGATGTAAACCTCAACTGATCAATGTTTCGATCAAATGTTGATGTAGTACACACCTGACATAAAAGACAGTTGCTCGGACTGGGGAGAAACAGCAATGTTCTACTCCTTGTTGTCTATAGGAGACATATTTTAAACATGAAGAACAAGACAGGTTGAATGTAAGAAGATGGAAAAGTCATACTAAGCAAACAATAAACCTAAGAAAGTTGGCATGACTATATGAGTATCAGACAAAGCAGATTTAAGGATATAGACTATTACAAGAGATAATATAATGATTAAAAGATTAATTCCCTAGCAAGATAGAACTATCCTAAATATGTATACCTTTAGTCATAGAGCTTTGAAATTCATGGAGAAGAAAATTAACACCAATGAGGGAGAGATGGACAAATCCATAATAGAATTTTAACATTTCCCTCTTAATAATTAATAGAAAAAACAAACTTTGATAAAGATGTAAAAGATCTAGATAACAATATACACCCTCCTTATTATAATTGACGCTTATAGAGCTCCATCAAACAGCTGCAAAATATTTATTCTTTTCACATACGCATGATCAGCTGCCTAAGGAACTCATATTCTCAATCACAAAATGAGTGTCAACATAATTGAAAATTTTCCATTTTGTAGAGTTGTTCTCTTGTTATAATGGAATTAAATTAGAAATCAATATAAGTGATATATCTTGAAAATCTCTAAATATCTTAAAACAATATTCTAAATAGCTCATGAGTTAATGAAAATCACATGATAAATTTAATTTATTTTCAAGCTAATGAAGATGGAAAATATAACATTTCAAACTTTAGGGTGCAGCTAAAGCAATACTTTGAACAAATTTATAGATTTAAATGTCTACTCTATATTAGAAAAGGTTTAACACTAGTTATTTGTTTCCATCTTACAGAAATAGAAAAGAAAAGAAACCCAAAGTTGAAGGAAATAATTAATAAAGATAAGAGCAAAGTGAAAAAAGTGGAGATATAAACATAGAGAAAATGAATAAGGACAAGAGTGGGTTGTTTGAAGTGATAAAATTGATAAATGTCTAACAAAAATAACTAATGAAATCAAATAATCAGTATTAGGTATGCATGTAACATTATTAGTATATATCCTACAAAATAAAAACACATATCTAAAAGAATAAAATATATTTATCTTAAATATTAAAAATAACAATAATAGTAAGGCATATTAATACAGAATATTATGATACTAAGGAAGTGTTATGAGTGTTTTTATTTCAAAAGTTTTAAATCTCAGGTGAATGGATAAATTTCCTGAAAATACAATATTCTTAAACTGATCAAGAAGAAATAAAATATATGAATAGTCTTATACATGTTAAAATAATTTCATTTTCAACATTTCCTTTTCATTCTATTCACTACTTCTTTTGCTATACAGAAGCTTTTTTTAATTCAATCCCACTTTTATACTTTGTTGTCTGTGCTTTTAGTGTTCTATCTAAAAAAATCATTGAGGACACCATTATCAAAAGCTTTTCCCTTGTGTTTTGTTCTATGAGATTTACTGTTTCAGGTCTTATATTTAAGACTTTAATCTATTTTCTGTTGATTTTTGTATCTGATGTGAAATAAAGGTCCAATTTCTACATAGCAAAGGGATGAACTTCACAGAGTTCAAATGCAACCTACAGAAAGGGAGAAAATTTTTCCAAACTGTGTAACTGTTAAGGGGTCAATATCTAAAAATACATAAGGAACTCAAACAACTCAACAACAATAAGAAAATCTGATTAAAATGGGTTACCCACAGTAAGGTATCATCTTATACTTGAAAGAATGTCTATTATAAAAAAAGAGGAAAGATGGCAAATGTTGGCCAAGATATTGTACACTGTGGGTGAGAATTTACAGCAGTACAGCCATTATGGAAGACGGGATGGTGTTTCCTCAAAAAATTAAAAAATAGAACTACCACATGACTCAGCAACCACATTTTTGGTTATATATCAAAAGGAAATGAAATCAGTATCTTGAAGAGATACTCCATGATCAGTGCAGTTCTATTAAAAACAGCCAAGATACAGAAAGAAAACTAAAGTTTGTCAGTACATGAATGGAAAAAGATTTGAAATCTATTTATCTGTCTGTCTGTCTGTCTATCCATCCATTCATCCATCCATCCATCTATCCAAGCTGGAGAAATTCTACCATTTGTGACAACATGGATGAATTGAATCTGAGGATATTATCTATCCTAAATTAAATAATCCAGACTTAGATAAATAATGCATAATCTCACATATGCAATCTGAAAACGTCAAATCATAAAAGCAAAGGTAGAGTGGTAACTGTTGGAAGCTGAGGGTGAGGGAACTGGGAAGATGTTGATCGAAGGGCATGGAGGCTCAGTTTCTAGGACGAGTCCTGGCAACCGAAGGTACAGCATAATGACTGTAGTCAATAACACTGCACATTATATTTCAGTACTTGAAATTTGCTAAATGAGTTGATCAGAAGTGTTTTCTATACATGCTGTGGTTTTGATAAATGTCCCAGCAGGTCCTTGTTAAATGCATGGTATCTAGGGCAGCCTTACTGGAGGGTGGTGGAGCCCTTAGGAGGTCAGGCCTTGTGGGAGGTCCCTAGGTCACTGGGGGCTTGCACTGGAAGGGGCCTGTGGGTCCCTAGTACCTTCCTCTTTCTCCCCTTTTCTCCTTGGCCATGTGTAAACAAGTTTTGTTCCACTGGGCATTCCTGCTCTATATGATGCCTCCCCACAGGGCCAAAGCACAAGGCTGATTATGGACCTAGAAGGTTCAAAACTGTGAGCCAAAGTAACCCCTTTCTCTTTATAAGTTGATTATCTGAGGTATTTATAATAGTGATGGAAATGTAATACAACACAAAATAAGGGAAAAGTATGTAAATAATACACACATTAATTAGCTTGATTGTGCTCATTGTTTGAGTGTACATGTGTATCAAAACATCACACTGTCTGCGTTAAGTATATACAATGTTTACTGGTCAAGCATACCTCAGTAAAGCTGCAAAAAATATAAAAGAACTGAATTTATTATCACAAATTTTCCCATAAAAGATTCCATGTTGAGATTGAGTTTACCAATGGATTCTATCAAACATTCGTGAAAGCAGTAACAGCAATATTACACCAACTTTTTCCAAAAACATGAGAGGAGGGATTGCTTCCTAACATACTTCATGAGGCTCAAATAACCCTAATATTAAAAGCTGGCAACACCATTAGAAGGAGAGGAAATTACAGACCAATATCTCTTATGAAAACACAAACCAGAACCCTCAACAAAATATTAGCAAACTGAATCCAGCCTTATATAATGGGTACATCCCATATTGCAAAATGTGTCAACAGTGAAAAATTAATCAATGTAATTTAACACATTACAGAATAAAGTAGAGAAATAGCATCTCAGTAGATGCAGAAAAAGAATTTGATAAAATCCCAAACCCATTCATGATGAAAGAGCTCAGTAAATTACAAATAGAAGGATATTTTCTCATGATGGGAATCTATGACAATTATACAACAATCATCTTTTTTAATGCTTAAATACTGAATGCTTTTCCTTTAGGACTGGGAAAAAGGCAAAAACATTCAATCTCATCACTTTTCTTCTCTACTGTACTGGATGGCCTAGCCAGTGCAATAAGACAGAATAATTAAGTAAATAAAACAAATGATATGAGTAGTGAAAAGAATTAAATAGAACGGTATTAACAAATAGAATGACTGTACAGAAAATCCTAAGGAATGTACAAAACTCTACTAAATTTAAAAATGAATTTAATAAGGTCATGGCATTCAATATGAACATACTATCGTATTTACACATATGTGACAAATGCTGTATTTATCAAGTAAAATTTATATCTAAAATAGCTGTAAATTTCATGAAAATTGTACAATATTTCTACATGGAAAATATTACTGAAAGAAACTAAAGAAGATCTGAATGAATTGAAAGATATATCCTGTTAATGGATTGGAAAACTAGATAGTGTTAAGATGTCCTATGTCCCCCAATTGAGCCACAGATTGAACAAAATTCCAGTGAAAATCTCGGCAAGTATTTTCTTTTGTAGAAATTAATAAACTGATCCTAATATTTATCAGACAATTCATAGGACTTAGAATAGCCAAAACAATTTTTTTTAAAAGTTGGAGAATTAATATTTTTTGAACTAGATATGGAACAAACATGAATTTCAACCTTATTCACTTTTTCTCAGAAGTAATTTGAAATGAGCCAAAACTTTAAGTTTAAAGCCTAAAACTGTAGAACTCCTAACAGATAGTATCACAGAAAACCTGCAATTTAGGGTTAATCTTTTTAAATGCTCAAAAATCATTAACTAAAAAGAAGAAAATCACAAATTGTACTTCATCAAAATTAAAACCGACTGCCCCTCAAAGACATTAAAGAAAAAGGAATGTCTACAGGCTGGAGACATTACTTCCAGTGCATAGATCTGACAGGAGATTGTACCGAGTTTGTACAGTCCTCTTAAAACTCAATAGCACAAAGTAAACAACTAATAAATAAGGGGCAGAAGATTTGAACAGACAGTGCACAAAAAAAGATACATAAGTGTTTAATGGGAATGGCAACAAAAATTCATTAGGAAAGAATTTAAAATAAAAACAGAGAAATTATTTTCCAACCAAAGGACAACAGTCTGCAACACAGGCTTCCCCATGGAATCGAAAGATTCTGTAGGAACAAAGAGAGAGTCTGGCTTCTGTACAGAAACTTCCAGTCCAACTCCCTACTCCAGTCCCCTATGCAAGTAAGAGATCCAAGATGCCAGGGAAGCTCGGTTCGGATTGGTTTATTGCAGGTTGCAGCCTATTGGTCAGGTCTGAGTAGCAAAATGGGACTTTCTGAAGGCAGTTTATCTTGGCAGTCGAAGCAGGAACAAGCAAAGTTCAGTTTGTAGCTCTTCCAGCAACACAGACTGTGTATGTGGCTCCCCCAGACCCAATCCAGTCAGCAAAAGACTAATAAGCTTCATTTTAAATGTAGGGCCAGTTAGCCACTTGAGATTCTTCTTTGATATTCAGCTTTTTAAATATATTCACCTTTTGTTAAGTTCATAAGCACGTAAAATGATGCTCAACGCCATTCATTATTTGGAAAATGCAAATTAAAATGAGATGGTACTTTATATCCAAAAGATTAAACTGTGACTAAAATAAAAACAACCTGCAAACACCAAGCATTGATAAGGATTTTGAGCAACTGGAGCTCTCGTATATTACTTGGAGGTGGGGGTGTAAAGTGGTGCAATCACTTTGAAAACTGTTTGGCAGCTTTGTATAAAGTTATGCACACACTTACAAAATGACTCAGCAATTCCATTTCTGTATTTTTACCCAAAGGAAGTGAAAACATATGTCCATAAAAAGACTTGCCCACGAATGTTCGTAGCAGCTTTATTCATAGTAGCTCAAATCTGGAATAAACTCAAATGTCTACCAACTGGGAATGAGTAAACATTTATACCATGGAATACTACTCAGCCATAAAAAGGAAGAAACCACCAAAACGCACAATAACATGGATAAATCTCATAGACATTGTGTTGAGTGAAAGAAATTGGATAGGAAAAAATCATTCTGTGTAATTTCATTTATATTAAACTCTAAAAGGAGTAAACTCTTAATCTGTAGAGATAAGAACAGAAACACTGAACAAGCTGGAACAGAGGTTAGGTAGAACTCTTCAAGACACTGGGATAGGAAAAGACTTTATGAACAAAGCCCTGTGAACTAGCACAAACAATCAACAAGTGGGATCTCCTTTTACTAAAAAGCTTCTGCACAGCAAGAGAAACCACCAGCAGTGTGAAGAGACAACCCACAATGTGGGAAAAAACTTTCACCAGTGGTCCCTCAGACAAAGGTCTACTATCTCGAATCTATGAAGAACTTAAAAAAATCAGACCTCCCAAATTTAAAGACCCAATCCAAACATGGACATCTGAAATGAACAGACATTTCTCAGACAAAGAAGTAGACATGGCAAATAAACATATGAAAAACTGTTCAACATCACTGGTCATTTGAGAGATGCAAATGAAAACAATGCTGAGATTCCACCTCACTCCAGAAAGAATGGCTGCTATCATGAAATCAACCAATAACATGCTGGCGGGCCTGTGGGTAAAGAGGAACCCTGCTCCACTGCTGGTGGGAGTGTAGACTGGTGCAACCACTGTGGAAATCAATGTGGAGATACCTCCAAGAACTAGGACTGGAAGTCCCATTTGACCCCGCTATTCCCCTGCTGGGGATCTTCTCCGAAGAATTAAAAGAATCATACCCCAGTCATATATGTGCACCCATGTTCATAGCAGCACAGTTTGTAATAGCTAAAACTTGGAAATTGCCCAAATGCCCATCAACTGGAGACTGGATCAAGAAAATGTATTTTTTTATAAAATGGAGTACTACTCAGCCATCAAAAATGAGAAATTAGAGACATTTATAGCTAAATGGATGCACATTGAGGTGATACTCGTAAGTGAAATAAACAGGACACGTGTAAATACCAAACAGTTTCTCTAGTGTGAGAAACTGAAAGTGTAAATAAGGACTAAAAGGTATAATAGATAATGTGAAATAGGAAGAAAAGGGGCAAAGGGGAGGGGGAAGTGGGAGGGGTAGGGGAAAGGAATTAATATGAGAAAATGAAAAAATGGAAACAAAATCTTTGTAAATATGGAGGGATGGAGGGGCTGAAGGGAGGGCAGGGGAAGGGGGAAAAAATAAGAACCAAGAGAGTATGTAAAGGTGCATATCTCCAATGATAAATGTCATTATATTGTATACCTAAAATGTACCAATAAAAGGATATACCAAAAAATTAACATGTTTTAATAAAGAGAGTACATCAACAGAAAAAGAAAAGAAGTAAACTCTATCTGTAGAGATAGAAACCAGGTTAACTGTGAATGGAGTCATAGAGACGAGGCAAGAAGCGACCAAGTTTAAGAGGAAGGAGAGAAGAGTCTGGGGATAGAGAATGGTCTTGCATGGGTGTCTACTTTGGTAAAATTCCATTGGCCTGCTCATTTAAAGTGTGTGATGTACACATTTAAAGTTAAATCTATATGAGATTCACTTTTCAATTAAGGTGTTTAGTATAAAAATCTGAATTTCAGGATAATCTTAAAAAGCCAGAGATAGAATTTTTGGGCAAGCAACGTCATGGAGCAATGGTGCTGAGCATGGCTGCCCTAATCAGATGCGACAAGCATCTCTAGGCTTCCAGACTTTCTCCTGTAGTTTCGATCTGAAATGTCCCATGATGTATGGCTTGGTTTCCAGCCCATGGCACTTGGGAGGTGGCAGAATCATTAGGAGGTGGAACCTAA
Organism: Heterocephalus glaber; assembly: GCF_053883595.1. Lineage (NCBI taxonomy): Eukaryota > Metazoa > Chordata > Mammalia > Rodentia > Bathyergidae > Heterocephalus > Heterocephalus glaber. The sequence goes on along the minus strand of NW_028258349.1, from coordinate 8,481,624 downwards.
CAGGAGCAAGTCAGGTCATTGGCAGTGTGTCCTCAAAGAAAATCTTGGCCCTTGGCCCTTGATGTCTCTCTTTCACTTCCTGACGACTGTGAAGTAGACAGGCCTCCTCTACTATGTGCTTCTGTTACCCGATGAGGCAGGGACAAGCAGTGTTTTCCAGGTTTTTATGTGTCCCGATCGATTAATGAATTGGTCAGGACAGTCGGTCGATGTGAAGATTACTATTCATTTTAGGGCAGAAATAAGAAGAGAAGAAGGAAAAGAAAAACAAAAGAAATGCTCATGGACAAAAGGGTGCTTTGAAGAGAAAAAAGAAGATATATCCAGCAAGCAGAATGGACCATGCAAGGACAAGAGGGCAGTGGCCACCAAGCCAATTGCTGCCTGCTGTCCTTTTATGTCTTCTTTGATAGTTGATCCAGGAGCTCCCACTTGATCTTGTGTTAGAAGATTGACACCAGGTGCCAGGTTTGCACATTCTTATATCAGAAGATTGGTAGTGGGTGCAGGGTTTGGCTTGATCCTGTGTCAGGCTCCAGTGCTGCTGTTCTATGGGCATGGCTAATAAGTCTCCTTAGTTGGTAGGTTGTGCCCAATTGCTCCCGCCACATTGCCATGCCCTAGTCTTCTCCTACATCCCTGCCCCATGGTGGACTGGGCTTCCACAAACAACAGGCCCAGGTAGACCTCTGAAACTCTGAACCTAAACAAACTTTTCCTCCCTGTAAGTTATCTCAGGTATCTTTTCACAGTCATGGAAAGCTAACATAACATCCTCAGTCATTTATGCCATCAAATCATTTGTTGTTGGCCTCTGCTCTTAAAAAGAAATAATTCCTTTATTCATTGATTTATTCAGCCAACAGTTATTCATCAAATGTATCCACAGCTCTCTGGACTGGCTATTTCTTCTCTCTGAAGTCAACTCTGTCATCCTTTGAGCCACAGGGAGAGGGAGATCCCACAACATTCCTAGTCCAGGCTGTGGTCGCTTATAGACCCTCCTCCGCTGTGCTCTGCCTTTGCCTCTGGGGGAAGAATAACATGTGCTGGAGCCATTGGAATCGGAGGGAGGCTAGGAGGAGGTGGCAGCATTCTTGTTTCTGATCATTCCTGACTCCTGGAAGATGAGCTCTGGGGTGGAGGAGCTGTTGATTGAGGTGGCATTACAGAAAACCCAATCAGGGCATATAAATCAAGTCTGGAGTTAGAGAAAAGTGGGATTTTATAAAATGGATCATTATTGTATGGCTTCAGCTGTGTAAATCAGTCAGTTGTAGCTAAAGTGTGAAGTGAATGCCCTTAAATCAAAACATTTTCTTTAGGAATTCCTGGGCACGATTTGTAAAGCTGCTGCAGGATCTGTAAGCTCCGATTGGAGTTATGTAAATCCATTGCCTCCCCTATAAAGCAGTTGAATGTTTTAACTAAATCTAATTCTTAAAATAATGATTTCTGAATCAAAACTTTGCTGGGAAGATTTACAGGCAAGTTTTATAAATCAGAGGCAAGATATATAACTCAGATAGTGAGAAGTGCAGATTTATAAATCCAACTTGTAAATCAGGAGAAAAAACATCATGTTTTACACTAAATAATATTTTTACAAATGGCACCTCATACATCATGCAATTGCCGCAAATCTTTCACACTGGAGTCAGGCTACATAATACGAGGCTGAATCACAGAGAAAATTGAGGCCTGGGTGGTGAAGTCAGGGTTGGGGTTGGGGGTTTGGAAAGATGCTCCTGTGTTCCCCTCATCAAAGAAAATAAGCCAGTGGCTCCGAATCAGACTCATGTGAACTTGCGATTCTCCTTGGTCTTCTGAGCGCTGCGATTGTTGGTGAATAACATCGTCATCTGGGTCTCAGCGTATAGTTTTGTAGATTGTAGATAATGCCTTTCTCAGAGCATAGTTATGAGAAGGAAATATCTCAGATTCTGATTAACATACATCAGTAATCTACCTATGTGTAATTCTATATTGATCTTTATTACTGTCATCATTATTATTTTTAGTTTACATCACTTTCCCTTCCCAGACTCAGAAGAGAGGTGGTATTGGAAAGCAAAGGTCATAATAGGCTTGGTGACTCAGGGCAGGGAATCATAGAAACTGGTTTCCCCAGCCCTATCTCAACTATCTTAGGTTGGACCATTTTTCCCACTAGTCTCCAATTTCTGACTGCAAGAATTTCCCCCAAAAGACTCCTGAACACTACTTTTTGAAACCTGACTTCTACGCAGAACTTAAACAAAACGTAATGTTTTAAAGAAGATTGTTACAAAAATAGTACATTTTTATTGCAGAATATTTGAGAAATAATGAAAATCACCAATATCCTTGCCACCCAGAGATAATCACTGATAACTTTTTGGTTATCCTCTTAAAGTCTTTTTCAATGCGTATATTTACACACACACATTTTAAAAGAAAAAAAAAAGAGATCACATTGCACAGGTTGTTTTTGTAACTTCTTCCTTTTTTTGCTTAACTATATATTGTGAACCTTTTCCAGAGTCACTAAATAGTTCCCAGTATGATTATTTTATGACTGCAGATTATAATGCCCCATAATTTATTTGAGCAGTTCCATATTGTCAGACATTTATTTTGTTTTTAATTTTTTGCTATTATAAACAACCTTCCAGGGAACATCTTTTAAATAAATTTCTGAAGTTATTTATGATTATTTTCATAGGATAAATTCCTAGAAGAGGAATTGCCGTGTAAGTGGGCTAGGCAGGGTTTAAAGAATTTTGCCGTTACCCTCCAGAAAGGTCGTATCACTTCAGGCTCATGCCAGCCATCTCCTGGTGCTCATTTTTCCATGCTCTAGAGAATCTTTTTTCTTTTTATAAACTGTCAGTGTAACAGCTGAAAATTGTGTTTCACTATTGTTTCAGTTTGCACATCTTTGACAGCTTGTAAAGTTAAACATTTTTCATATTTTTGCCGTTAGTAGTTCTTTTGTGAATTTCCTAATCATCTCTTTTGTCCACACTGACACTTCACAGTGTTAAGAATATAAACCCCTTGGTTACATATCTCCCTCCCTCCCTTTTTTTTTCTGTTTGTCATTTGCCCTTACATTTGCTATGGCAGAAGACTTGAATTTACATGTAATCAATTCTGTAACATTTTACTTTACATAATATTTCACTGTACCATACTAAAAATTTTCCCAGTATAAAGTCTAATAAACATGCACCTACTCTTTTAGTTCTTTTGTATATGTATTTTTAAACTTTTAATCTACCTGAAATTTATTTCAACATGTGATGTGAAGTAATCAATCAACTTATTGATAGTATTTCATTATTGGCCCCCCATCATTTCCCCTAGACTTTTCACATACTCCTCTTACCATGAACCAGATTCCTATGTGTTCTTTTCACCTACCCATAAAAGAGTACCACACTCTTTTAATTACTACAGTTTTAGAGTCTATTCTGAAGTCTGTGCAAATATTTCTAATCTTTTTGTTTGGTCAAGTTTTATTTCATTAATTTATTCATTCTTCCAGCAATATTTATGATCTTTTTGTTAAGTTTCAAAGGAAAAATGATTACAATTTAGATTGCAATTGCAACTCACACATAAATTGGGGTGATGCCACTCTTACAATTTTCAGTCTTCTTTCCCCAGAATCTGTCATCTGTTCTCTCAGACTTTATCTTTCTTGAATCTACTTCAGTACTCTTCTTTCCTGTGTCTTCCACAGACATTAGGACAGCTTCTCAATCAAGTAGTACTAATGTTGTTTGACCCAAATTTAATCATATTTGGAACCTAAAGTTCTTTTCTGAGGAAGGAGAAGACAGAGAGAGGCTAAGATCTAAGAGTGGTGAGACTGTGCCTCTCCTTGGAGAGCACTTGCCTCTAGGAAGGTTGCGTAGGAAATGTCAAACACTCATGCCCCAAATGTCCCTATGGTCTCTGACCACATGCCCTGCACCTGGGCACCCTGGGAGGATCAGCAAAGACCTTGGTTTAAGTGAACATTTTTGTCTGCATTCTGTCCCCAGGAAGGGACAAGTAACCTTCAGTGTTCAAATGACCCAACTAGAGAAAAATAGTTTGACCCTAAGTTTCTGATTGAAACAGAATAAAGGAAATAATAACAGAGAACAGCTCCTCCGTTTTGAGAAACCAGACTGATATTGCCACTAATATAATTCATTGGTGAGTTCAGGTATTATGAGAGCTCCAATAATGCTTTCTTATTTTCTGGGCCTTGTGAGACTCCTTCTATTCTTCTTCCAACTCCCCAGTGGAGTACAGTATGGTCTTCTGAACCATGGGTACAGTGCAGTTTAAGAAGATGATGCCAGCAGCTTCATGGAGAATACTGTGGAGTGGGAATGGTCAAAGGAAGAGACCAGTTGGGAGACTGTGGAGTTATTTAGGTGTGAGATAATAGTTTTATGGACTTGGTGAGGGGCAAGTGCTGATAGAGGGAAGGAAACAGAATCTAGGTATATATTAGCGATCTAATCAGTAAAATTGAATGATGGCATTGGAGAAAAGGACATGGCAAGGATCATTCCTGGGTTTCTAACAAAAGACACTGGAGGGTTGCTGAGATTTCCAGGCTGGAGGTGAAGTAGATTTGGAGACAACAGGGACAGGAATGCTCAGAGTTGAATTTAAGACCCGGCTGTTTTGGCAGTAAGTGACCAAACCCTGACTCCGATTCTCCCAAGTGTAGAGAAGATTTTGGCATCTGCCATAGAAAGTCAGGAGTGGGACTCCTTTCCAGACCAAGGTGCTCAATTTGGCACCAGCCATCTTTCCCTTCCTCCCCCCGCCACCTCTTCCTTCTCTCCTCTTTCTAGGCTATGCCTTTTCTGTGTTGCCTTCATCCTCTGATAGGTTGTCCTGGAGTATTGTGGCAAAACTGGTCCAGCCACCTCAGCTTATATTCTACCAGCTTAGCAATCCCAGTGGGAAAATACATATTTTTTTCCCTTCCCCAAATAGCATCAGCAAAATTGTTGGGTATGAATGTTCTTGACCCACTTTTGACTTAATACCTCTCCTTATACCACTCTAATGCTGGGTAGACTAGTCATATGATTAAAACCACACTGAAAATATATCGGCAAGGGATAGTTCTCCCTGACAAAACACAAAACAAAGATAGATGGAGGTAACTAGTTTTTATGATACATAGTTGACTTTAAAATGTATTATCTGAGATGCCTTTGAGCATGAAAGTGGTGTTGTGAATACTTGTGCCAGAACAACAAATGTAAAGAGAGACTGTGCTGAGCAAATAGAGACATAGGATCACTGTATTTCCAGGGCATTTGAGCAGAGATGAGGACATGATACTCAGCGGAGAGGGCCAGGATGGGAGAGAGGGCGTAGAGGAGTTGGTGTGAGTGCTTCTGATGCCATGATAAAGGGAGTGGGTCAACTTTACATTATTACATTGGAAGACCTGACAGAGGCTGCTTATGAACCAAAGAGAGGTTTGCATAGCTCACAGTTTTGGAGGTTCAAAGTCTAAGAATGGGAGACCCATGCATTTGATCTCTGTTGAGGTTATGAATGGTGGCATTTTATGGCTGGAGTGAATAAAGGAGCAATAAAGGAACCAGAGCAGAGATTAAGATGGAGAAGGGGAGAGAAGGGCATTGGGGGTTCTACAGTCTCCTCTGAAGATATATCCCCAATGCCTAAGACTCCCTGACTAGGCTTCACCTCTTAACGGTCCAAAGCACTTCCCAGGACTGTCACTCTAGGGACCAGCTTTTACACATAGACCTTTGGGAAACACTAACCATCCAAGCCACTCAGGGCTAAAGCCTGAAAGGGGCTGAGGAATTGAGAACAGCATCTGGAGAAACCTCTATTATGTAAGATTGAGAAGGCCAGTAGGGAGATGAGGCAGCTGCAGAAGAAAAATAGATGGGAGCAAAGATAAACTTTTAGCAAGGGACATGAGAGCAATTTTGAAAGAGAACTAGTCACTGAGGAAGCCCAGAGAAAGTGGAAAGGGAAAGAGTCCTTGGGAAAGAGGAGGCAGCTTCACCTTTGTAATGGGAGGAAGGAGGAGAGGATGGGACAGTGCTGGTGGGCTGATAGACGGGATGCTGGAGCATGGGAGGCTCCTATGTGGTGGTTGCTTGTTTCTCCATGCAGTGCAGGACAAGGTCATATGCCAAGATTGGGGGTTGATGCCAGAAGAGAAGTTGAAATCCTTGCTGTGGCATGAGGGTCAGTGAAAGAAATGCACCAAGACTTCAGGGCAGGGTGATGCAGTTGGAAGAGTCCAGAAAGGAGATGGGAGAAGTCTCTGTCACTCTTTTCTGATGCTAATGGATAAGGAATGGTCATGCCTAGGGCTGCTTGCAGGCCACTCCCTTCTTTCTCCAGAACCCCAAAGAAGTTGGAACCATTACCATCCTCATGTCTGAGACTGACTCTGGGGCAGGGTCTCTATAGTATAATTCAAAAAGCCCCACTGCTTGAACTCCATGGGTACCTGAGAAAAGATGGTCTCACTTCAAAGGGGCTGACAGCATTTGTGTGAAAGAGAAACATCTAAAATGCTCCTGTCACTTTGACTCAGCTGTTGATGTCAGGGTGAGGTAGAGTGTGCTGTTACACTCGGGTCCAGCTTAACTTCTCTACAGGCCATCAGCCTGTCCATTACAAGGATCAGAAGCTGCTTCCAGATGTTCCATGAGAGCCCCAGGGCACTGAGACTGCATCCAGCGCATAGAAGGCAGCATTTGTTGAATAAGTGAGGGGCACTCTGGAGCCTACTCCGAACTGATTGATGTGGTGACATCTCCAGTTAAAGTGAGTTTATTTATGGCCTGTATATAGAAGATGAAACCCTTGTGTTTTCATCCTGGCTAGTAGTTTGGTAGTTAAGACATTCACCTTGGGCTTTATCACATCTAGGCCCTGAGAACAACATCAATTTGTGGTTGACAGTTAATGAACTAATAAAAACTTCAAATGAAAATGTGATAAAAGATAATTGTAGTGAATTCACCATTTAAAAATGTTATTAATGATTTCCACCATTAAAATAAACAGATCTGTCTTCTGAAGATGAACTACTCACTGGCCTCACTGGACAGTCATGACCTGAGTTAGCATCTGGAGAGTTCTCCAGTCCTAAAGCTACAGAAAGAGCAGTGGATGTGGCACTGACCCACCACATCTGGCTTCTGGGAGGTCCCATTCTGACCTCAGGGATCTGCTTGACCAAAGCTCAAGGTATCACAGCCTGAAAGACATAGATGGGGACATCCTTGGAGTGGTTGTCTCCACAACCAACATCACTTGAAACTTCCCTCTCCCCGCTTCAGAATGCCATGATTATGCATTAAGCTGTTGCTATTTACAGATCTCTTAGCACAGAGAGCATTACACAGCCAATGACACAGAATTACAACCATCTAGACATATGGTTTGGATAAACAAAGCACAAAGCGCAAATTAACCATGGTTGACTATAACTCCTGCTCTGTACTCCCCAGGGAGGGACTTTAGTGAAAATCCCAGTTGGAGAAAGCAATATATATCAGAAAGTATAGTGCATACAGCATGGTTTAGACAAATGCTAAGCCTTATTTAATGCTTTTCATGGTGCCAGAACACAATGGCACCAACCTGTCTAGGAAAAGTTATAACTCCTTGCCAGTTTCCTGTAAATAGTAACTGTATTCCTACCGGATTCCATGGCTGCGTGCTCCAAGGCCAAAGAATGCCTTTCATTTGTCATCACCTTGCTTCTACTTCCCATGTCCCCAAAGGCTCATGGCCTCATGCATCTGGATGTCAGAACTACATGGCACTGGACATGAGCTGCCTTCTCTGAGTAAACACCCTACAATTTTCAATGTGGTCTTTCTCCTGAAGCAGTTCCCCAGGCTTATCCACAGAGCAGCAGTCCTCCCCCTTGTCAGTCTAGGAAAGTCAAGCCCTGAGCTCATCCAACCCCTTGGGTGCTATTAAGAGTGAGTTGATTCTGTTTTCTGGCAGTAAGTGGTCCCCTCATTTCCCATATTTTATATTTCGTGAGAAATTCTTCCAGGACAGGAAACTTTCTGTGTGAGGTCCTTGGCCTCATCATTGACACATGAACCTTATAAACTTTGTTTGACAATAAGGAGTATAATATTTGCTTTTCATAATACATGTGCATCGCTTTCCAAAGGAAAGAGCAAAATAAATAAATAAGTAGAGCAAAAGGCTCCTACTTGGCTTGAACACTTGGGCTGGAGTTTTTTTAAAAAGAAAAAAAAGTCTGCAGAATACTAGAGCTAAATATATACCTTTTTCTTCTTGTGGTGGCTTTTCAGATGTACATTATGTATTTAATTCTCTCTCACACACAGACCCACATACACACATACCTTATAAAATTTAAAATTAGAATTCCACATCCAGGGACCCAGTTGGGAGAAGGTAAGCACTTGAGGGCTCTACAAACCTTCAAGGATTAATATTTTATGAGATGATAAACCTTTGAGGCTTATTATTTTATTAACTGACCCTAATATTTTAAGTATATACCAATGACATGGCATGGACTGAAGAATGGTCTGCAGACACAGATATCCGAGGGGAGAGGTTTCCCGGAATGTGACAGAGATTCTGAATTTCATCGAGCATCCCAGAAGCCACAGTTCAGAGTAGCATGGTCATCTTGAGTTGAGAGATTTCTGTGAGATCCACTCTAGTGGTCTTGACAGCTTTCTTGTTTTGAAGGTGGAGCAAACAACTGGAGATTCTCCCAGCCTGACCCCACCTGAGTATTATTGACATGTCTCCTTATTGTCATTTTCACATCTCATTTCCAGTCCTCTGAACTGAATAAGGAAGACTACTGAATCGCTCAATGTCACATTAACCTGGCCAAATTGAAATAGAGCAGGACAGGAGCCGAGATTCCCAGTGCAAAGCTAATGGACTTACCAAAGCCACTTACCTGGATTCAATAATTCAAATCAACTCCATTCCATTCAGCTAATATTTCCTGAGCACCTCCTATGAAAGAAGTTCCTGGGCTGAACCCTGTCCAAATTTAAGAAAGGGATAAACCTGCCTCCTGAAATGCAGTCAACAGGGGAAAACCGTTTTGGTTAAAATAATCTTGGTAGCAAGGCAGCCGTGAGAGGCACAGGAGGATCTGAAGGAAGGAGAAATCAATTCTGATTAGCACTGGGGAAAAGAAGGGTGGGAGCCTGGAAGTTACTTTAGAGTCTTTGATAGCTTCCTTGAATCTAGGAAGGTTATGGGGTATGTACTGAATTTCAACACAACTTGTGTCTTTCTACCTCAAGAGTCAAAATAGAAATATCTCAAAACATGCTGAAAACAGTCTCTATTAGCACACATTTGACTGAGTCCACTCCCACTGTGATTCCAATATACACTAAACGTGTTTCATTTTGGTTCTATGTAAAATACATTAGACGAGCTCATAAAAAGGGATTTTCCATTTGGTCTTATGTGATGTTCATTAGTAACATGTTCCATATGCAGTTACAAATGTGCATTCTATAAATTGGAATTCCTACAGCCCAGCTATAGAGGAAGAAAATTTACAGAAAGTACCTCAGGGATTTAAGGAATTGATGGGAAAGATGAAGATCTTGATCAAAATACACTGGAATCAAATCTCTAAAGTCTAGGGAAACTCAACTACATGTCCTCTCAGGGAAGCATGAGCTCCAGCTATTCTGGGAGTTGAACTCCAACTACTTCCTTATGCCATGTCCCTGAAATTCAGATCTGAAGTCCTGGTGAGAAAGAAGCTGATAGCCTTGGCTTGCTCATGTCAAGTGCACCATTCTTTGCCTTACAGTCTTACCAAGACCTAAGGCAGAGGGAGTGGGAAACCAGGATGCCTTTATTACAAATAAAATAAAGGCGAGACACAAAGTCCATGATAGTTAATGGATTAAACATCATGTTGATGTCAAGATACTAAAGTCATGGACAGTAAAACCAAAAGACAGATACATGGTGTAGGGTTAGGGACTAGATACGTGAATAAATCAACAACAAAGAAGGGAAAGTGCTATGAGAGAGGAGAGATGAAAAAAGTAGCACTAAGAGAGATCAGATGAGGGACTTGGGTTTCTACTCGATGTACTCAGCTAAACTCTGGATGAAGTCATGGTGATATTGTGGAGGAAACAAAAAATACATCTGACAAATTCATGCACATGGCTGAGCCCATGGCGGGATTCAAGTCAGCAAGTCAATCTGACATCAGGAGAGCTCTGTATTCATGTTGGAATTATGACATCTGTTCTTACTGACTTGGGTTTGACTATATTCACCACCCATCCCTTGACACTCCTTTGTCTCAAAAATAAAAGTGCTACTCAGGGTATGTATTAATTGTGCTCAAATGCACTTCTGTGGGAAATTCTTTTATAAACCACTGTTTACACATGGCTGGAAGAATTCTATGTCTTTTTCCTGAGTTTTCATTGCACCTTATTCTTAGACTGTGTATGCCATGGTAAATTAAAATAATCTATGGCGGGTGGTGCCTTGTCCATCCTTGTATCCCCTGTGCCTGGCATAGTACCTGATACAAAGTAGGCTGTAGGCATCTGGTGAATGTTGACTAAATGTACATTGTTGAGGATGTAGCTCTCTTTAATTTTAATCTTGTTGCTATTGGAAATACACATTGGCAATTAGGTGTCCATGCTGTTTAGTTTCTATGCTGTTCTTATGTAACTTATTTTGGTGGAATTCCCTGTTGTTTTCTATCATTGACCAGTCAGCGCTGAGATCATAGATACAGCCATGTGCTCATCAAAATCCATTCCCTCATCTTTCTGGGCACACAGCTGGACTACATTTCCCAGCCCTCTTTGCAAGCAGATGTGGTCATATGACTCAGTTTTATCCAAAGGAAAGAAACAGAAAGTGAGTTGCACCACTTCTTCGCCTAGCCTGTTAAAATCTTCCCAAAAGATTTTTCTCCTTATCTACTATCCCACTGGCAAGAATGCTAATGTTTTAGCCACTAACCATATGTGGCTATTTAAATTTAACTTAATTAAAATTAAATAAAAATGAGAGACAAGGAAATGTCACAGTCCTGTGTATTCATGATTTCTTTCCTTCCCTAAAAGCAATGAAATAAAAATAAAATGTGAAACTGAACTTGGAGGGAACCCAAAATATAAAGAGAGACAGAAGAGAAGTGAGAGACAGCTTCCGGGCTGGCCTGGGACCTGTCATCCTTCATATAGTTGTCTCTCCTTTCCTCTTTTTCTACTCAGGCTCCTATACCATCATGGGGGAATAGTTTGGATTTCATGTAACTGGGTTTGAATCTTATCTTTAGCATGTCCTTGCTATGTAGATCACAGTCTTTTGTTTAATATTTCTGTCCCTCAATTTTCTCCTAAAGAATCAGTTTTTGGAAAATAACATGTAAACATGGCATTGTCACTGTTGGTCTAAAATCTGTTTCTCTGCATTATCATTGTTATTATTATTATCGTTATTATTATTCATTATTTTTGCAGTACTAGGGATTGAACCTCAGGCCACACACAGGCTAGGTAAGTACTCTACCACTAAACTATATCCTGAGCCATTTCATTGTTTCTTTAAAATTTTTGAGACATGGTCTTGCTAAGTTGCTCAAGCTGACCTCAAACTAAACTTGTTATCCTCCCAACTCAGCATCCTGAGTAGTCTTCATTTTATATTTCATGCAGTTATCCAATTGTTGTAATGCTATTGTTGAAAAAACTTTTTTCACTATCAATTTGTCTTGGCTTTGGCATCTTTTTTAAAGATGGACTGAATCTCTCTCCCCCTCCCTCCACACGCACTTATTTCTAGACTCTTTATTATATTCAATTGATCCATTAAGCTATTCATAAGATAATATCACCATCTTAATTATGTTAACTATATTTAAACACTATAAAATAAGTCTTGAAACAAGACAGTACAAAACTCCAATGTTTTCCTTCCTTTGAAAAATTAAATAAAATTTAAAATTTAGTTCTTCAATTGGATGAGGGGTATTTCTAGGGCTCAACAGCCATATGTATAGTGGCTACAGTACTGGGAAGGGAGGTTTAGGACATTTCTATTGATGCAGAATGTTTATTGACTTACATGGCTCTAGAAGAGCTGTGGTAAACTCACAACAGGGAAGGAGACTAAGCTCCTGAGCATCACAGGAGTTGGCTCTGCAGAGTCATCCTTGCCACTGATTGGACATGATAAGAAAAATATGTAAACTGTGGTTGCATTGGGTGCTTTAGATTTGGGAGTTTACTTTCATAGTGACTGGTGATCCCTTCTCTGATATATTGCTCATACTGTTAAGACACTAAATCATTTAGCTCACTTCTCTCCAAAAGACTGTGGAAATTCACTTGGAGCAGTGTCTTGTTCATGAACAGAGAACTAGTGAATTCCTGAGGTCCAGTCCATAAAACTGATTCTGTAAGAATGAAGGAAAATGCTGTCAGCTTTGAAGAAGTATTCTTAAGCCTTTGGAATCTAAAAGTCAGCTCATCTTGTTCTTTGCATAGCCCTACTGAAGCAATTGCATGAACATACTTTTACAGATTCCTTATCTGTCAGCAAGAAGCTCCTGACATCTGCAGTGCAGCCATAACTCTACAATGAATAGAAAAGTTAGCAATCCTGCCTCAACACAGTCCTAGTATCTCAGACAATAGGGACTGAAATTCCCAATGGACAATAAAAAATCATAAAAGTGTATCATAATATACTTAAAAATAAGTTACACTAACACTATACATAGCCCTCATAGATGACCTTTTCATATAGTCATATGTATCTAAGATTCCTGCATGTATTTTTATTTCTTAATTATTAATTTTGTTTAGCCTTGAATAATATTCCATTGTCTGGATCAGATGTACTGCAATTCATTCATCCATTTGTCTACTGAAGGAGATCTTGGTTGCTTCCACCTTTTGGCAATTATGAGTAAAGCTACTATAAACATCCACATCAAGGTCTTTATGTAGATGTCAATTTTCAACTCCTTTGGGTAAATACTAAGGAGCGACTGATAGAATGTATAGTTTGAGTATGTTCCTTTTGTGTGTGTGTGTGTGGTATAGGGGATTGAACTCAGGACCTTGGGTTTGCCAGGCAGGTGCGGTGCCACTGAGTCACATCTCCAGCCCCAGTATTTTTTTTTATAAGAAACCACTAAACTATCTTCCAAGTTGTTATAACATTTTTCCATCCCCCTAGCAACAAAGGAAAGTTTCTATTGTTCCACATCCTCATCAGCATTTGGTATTGTCAGTGTTCTGGATTTGGGCCATTTGGATAGGTGTGTAATGGTAACTCATTGCCATTTAATTTGCATTTCCCTGATGACATACAATGCATAAGATCATCCAGATGCTTATTTGCCATCTGTATGTCTCTTTGGTGAGGCGTCTGTTAAGGTCTTTGGCCCATTTTTAGTTGCACTGTTTGTTCTTTTGTTGTTGAGTTTAAGAGTTCTTTGTACATTTTGAATAGCAATCTTTTATCAGATATATGCTTTCCAAATGTTTTATCCCAGTTTGTAGCTTGTCTTTTCATTCTCTCAACAATGTCTTTCATGGAGCAGAAAGTTTAAATTTTAATGAAGTACCACTTACCAGTTCTTTATTTTATGGATCATGCCTTTGGTCTTGGATCTAAAGAGTCATCCCTAAACCTGGGTCATCTAAATTTTCTCTTACATGTTACCTTTCTTCTACATTTCATTTACATCCTAATGATTTACATCCTAAATGATTCTAACTGTATGGCATTCTGGAAAAGGCCAGTCAAGATCAATGGTTGCTCCAGATGAGGGGAGAAGAAAAGAAGAATAGGCAGAATACAGGATATTTTCAGGGCAGTGAAACTAGTCTGTAGGGTATTAGAAGGGTGGATTTGTGTCATTGTGCATTTATTCAAGCCTATAGAATGGGTGCAAATGTAAAGTACAGACTTTGGGTGATACTGGTGTTAAATGTGGGCTCCCCATTGTAACCGGGGGATGTTGTAATAGGTGAACAGTGCATGCAAGGAAACAGGAGGGTATATGGGAAGTCTCTGAACCTTCTGCTCAGTATTTCTTTAAAACTGCTCTAAATATAAAGTCATATTTCAAAAAAGGCAAGCTAGATCAGAACGCCCTCATTCTTAAAATATCTTCGTAACATTGCAGTTGCATTTGAAGTACACTTTTGTCTTTGGGATGGCATTCAGGTCTGATATTGGGTGCCCCTGCCCTTGGTGTTGCCAGGCTCAGATGCTCTGCCATTTTCTTTTCCTGCTCCTTTCCCCCAGGGCACGCAGAGTTGTCCTCTTGCTGCAAATGTCCTAGTCATTTAGGTCTCCATTCAGATGTCACTTCTTCACAGAGCCATGATTTCCCCAACTCTTCACCCTCCTCCTCTGCATCACATGGCCTGGGTTATGATCTCCCTAGGGTGATGTTTAAGTTTCTCCTCTTGTAGGAAAAATGCTGCCTTCATGGGACCAAGCACTGGCATCTGGCTCAGAGCTGTGTTCTGAGGTCCAGACAGTGGGGATCAGGAAGCTCTCCAAAAGAGTATGAAATGCATTTCTTGAATATTCTTGGCAGAGAAGTTAATTCTAAATTTTAAGTATGATTTGATGACCAGATGTATAGGATCATACAAGGTGTGATCAAAATATATAGTGAATGCTTAAATTAAAACATTTATTACAGTAAGAGACATTGCTACTAATCCCCTTCAGGATACTCCCCCTTGTTTCAAACACAATTAACCTACTAACCTAATTCTTTATACTTTCTGAAGCAGTTGTTCAGTCCTCTTTTGTGAATGTCTTTAGGAGGTGTGATAAAAAATATAGTGAGTGCCACTGCTGAGTGCCATCAAATGGAAAGGTGGGTTTCTAAAAACACTACAGTGTCTCTCATCCAGTTTATTAACCAGATCTGGCACTGTTTAGCTTATGTATCTTTCCCAAAGTCAACATGACCACAAAAGGTAAATATTTCGAATTAATTCAGGCCACAGAGGCAGCCATGATAGCGTAAATAAAGACAATCATGAAAGAGGACTTTCAGAAGTCTTTCAGCAAGTGGCAAGGATGATGGGATGAGTGTGTTCAAAACAAGGAGGAGTGTCTTGAGGGAGATTAATGACAACATGTTTTTTTACTGCAATATGCTTAAAATTTTAAAAATATTCTCTATATTTCTTCATCACACCGTGCATGTATTATGATTTATAACTAGATCTTAAAACCTTGGGAGACTAGGCATGGTGGTGCATGCCTCTAATCTCGGCACTTGGAAGGCTGAGGCAGGAGGATCACCATGAGTTTGAGGCCAGCCTGAGCCACATAGTGAATTCAAGGCCAGTCTAAATTACATAGTGAGACCCTGTTTCAAAAAACAAAACAAAACAAAAAACCCCCAAACAAACAAAACTTGAGAATTTTATGATTTTTCACTAAAATTACTATAGCTCAAAAAATCAAACTAGCAGCCTTTACTGTAGCTGCTACAAGTAGGATAAATTCATAACAATTGATGTTTCTTGTAGAGGAATATCTATAGTTACGGGTATAGTAGTTTCTATGGAACAATCACAGGCTGTTGACTTACAGGCTCTTGCATTCTAAGAGTTAGCACCCTTGGAGTGTCACATTATGTGCTTAGACTTTCAAATATAATTAATTACTTAATCATAAAAATATTAATACAACCTAATTATATAATTACTTGTACTAATGAAGGTGTGTAGATGATGTTAGGATCCCATAGGCTGATATTTGAGTTAAATTTCAATCCCTGACTCCAGATGATGCTGTCTTAGATATGAGGTTGTATAAATATACAAAGCACAATGCATGTGTAATTCTAATCTACCTTCAGGGTCATCCATTGAGGGGAGCCTATCATGAATATTTTGCTTACACAGGGTTGGTTTACATAAAACAGTGGCATAATTTATTTTAGAATACATGTGGAAAGGAGAGATATTAGAGCTTTATTCATACATATTTTTACTCATGTTGAAAGAAATATTTTCATTTTACAATTAAAGCAATACAACCTTGAGGCAGGAGGATTACAAGTTTAAGCCCAGCCTAAGAAATTTAGGGACTTAGCAAGATCCTGCCTCAAAGTTAAAAATTAAGTGAAGAAGTAAGAATGTAGCTCAGTGCAAAGGGCTTGGGTTCAACCCTCACTACCAAAAAAATCCAAACGAAAACAAAACAACAACAAGAGGCAGCATGACCATAGCCAACCATCTTCAGAGTTTTAAGTTTATCTACCTTATTTTTAATATTCCTTGCATATACTTTATTATTCATATTGGATAAAATTATTTTAAGGGGTATATGGATAGATAGTTCTAATTTAATAACTGCATTTCCATTGACTTCATTGATATGGTGGACTCTTTGTGGCAGATTATTCTGATTTCCCATTCAGTCATGGAAATTTTCCTTTCCAAGTAAATTCATTTAAGTAAAAAGCTGAAGCATATTAAAAATATTAGTAACTAGCAGGACTGATGTAGCATGGGTACAAAAAATTTTTGAATGTGGTATGTAAATGACTTTATTCAAGAAATACTATGAAGAGCTGTGCTGAAAATATCCAGTCAACTAACCAAACTTCTTAGCTTCTGTACCATGTTTGGTTTTTGCTAGTTTTCCCCCCAAATTTTAATTCCTTCATGCTTTGTTCAATCCCTGGTAGAAAGGAAATGGTTTATGGATGACCTCTAATGTCTGACTCTTGAGTAGGAAATAGAGACATGTATTCAGTACACACTTGTGCCTATCCCTGGGATGTTGAGGTAGAAAGAATCATTTAACTCAGGTCAAATGGTTTACCCAGGTGTGAATTCAAGGTGATTTCTTCCCTTAGCTGGGGGCGAAATTCGAGAATCATTAAGACCTCTGCTCCATGCAGGGCTCTGTTCCAGTTTTCTCTGTCAGTCCTGTTGCTCCCTAGGAAGGACCGAGGAGGTTCATTTCATTTCCCATGAAGGACCCTTATAGTGGGCAAAGGTGCCTCCCACAGCCACATCACCAACCCAAAGTGGCTCCTTGGCTGTGTCACCACTGCCGCTCAGATGCATGCAGCCTCCCGACTATGTAGTTGCATCAGTTGAGAATGCAGTGGTCTGTCTTAACCACAGTGACTCATGCAGTCTCCAATGACTCTGTGGCTGGGACCCATTTCCCTAATAGGAAGATGTATTTCAAATGATAACATGAGTGATGGAAAGTGCACAGAGAGCTTTAACAGAGCTGGAACAACAAGCCAGAAGTCCCCAAACTTACCCTTGATTATCCAACCCCATTTGGTGTCAAAACCAGGAGAACCCCTCAAGATGAGTATTCTCTCACCTTGGCCAGGAATTTCCCCTTCAGGGCTTAGAGCAGTGACCAAGCTCAACACCTATAGACAATTCTGGGCACAAGAAGGAAAAAGAATGCATGAAATGTAAAAATAAAATAACAAATAAAATCTCCCAAAAATTGTATTTCAAAGATTTCTCAAACACTCAAGAGAAGGCATTTAGCTAAACTCCAGGGACAGTGGGGGCCCCTGAATGGAAAGAACTCAAAGTGGGGGCTATGTGACTTCATGCCCATTTTTAATATAACTTACTACTCTGCTCCCTTCCTTATTGTTAAATAGACTGTTATTAGACCAGTTTTAGGTCAACAGAAAAATTGAGCAGAAGATACAGGGATTTCCCTTACCTTTCCTGTTCTTGTGTATATACAGGCATCCCTGTCATCAATATCCCCACTAAGGTGATAGGTTTCTTACAATTGACCATATTTTATTAACCGGCAGAGAATACAGTTTACACTAGGGCTCACTCTTGGTGCTGTGTATTGTGTGGGTTTCAACAATTGTATAATATGCATCTACCATAAAGCTATTTATACAGAATAGTTTTTATACAGAAGTTTCACTGTTTCAAAAAATCTGATGGATCTGCCTATTTATCCCGTTAGTCTTTGTAATTTCTGGCAACTACTGATTTTTTTTTTACTATCTCTATAGTTTTACTTTTTCCAGCCGTCACGTGTGGTTGGAATCATATAGTGTGTAGCTTTCTCAGACTGGCTTCTTTTACCTAGTCGTATGCATGGAAGTTTCTTTTTGTGGCTTGAAGCTCATTTCACTGTAGCCCTGAATAGTGTTTCATTGTCTAGATGTAGTTTATTTATCATTCTCCTACTGAAGGGCAACTTCATTGCTTTCAAATCTTGGTAATTATGAATAACACTGCTATGAACATTGCTATGTAAGTTTTTGTGGAAACATAGGTTTTCAACTTCTTTAGGCAAACACCAAGAAGCCCGACTGCAGGATGGTGTGGTGCTATAGTCAAGGTCTGCAAGGGAATAGATTTAATACAGGGCACATAATTTATAGGATTATTTTATAATATTCAGCCAAAAAGTCAAATGGCGAAGAATGCAATAGATCTGTCCATACAGTAGAGACCCAAAAAATCCAGCTGAGGGCCTGGATCCTACAGCAATGTTCCACACAAGTCCAGCTGAAGGAATAGAGTCCAAGGCAATGTCCTCTATGAGTCCGCCCAGAGGCCTAGAGCCCATGGCAATGTCTCATGCTTATCTGTATCAAGGATCTGCAATGAGAAGGCCCAAAGGCCAGTGATGGAAGCTAGAAAGCCTGTGATGGTGGGGTGAAGGATTTGTGCCATTATGCTGAGGATTCTACACTGGAGCCAGGAAGTGACGCCCAAGGTGAAGATCAGGGCTCCCCTGATAAGAAGAAAACCCATTCCTAGAGACAGCGAGGCCCCAAGCTCCTCCCAAGAAGAACCAAGTTTGCATCAGGAAAACCAGCCATGGCAAGACTCTCCAAGAAAATCAACAGCCAATGATCTTCCTCTCCAGTTGCCTTTGAAACTGTTGGCAGCAATCCTCAGGAGGGTCTTCCACTCCCAGAACCACACTGACTCAGTTCAGCTGGGCATTCTAAGTTGACCATTAGTTAATCCACCACATTTGGTAAAAGTGTGGCTAGTTCTGTAAGAAACCACTAAACCATCTTCCAAAATAGCTGTACCATTTGACATTCCTACCAGCAATGAATACATGTTCTTTTTGCTCCACATTTGGTGTCAGTATTCAGGACTCACTAGCATTTGGTGTCAGTATTCTAGACTTTGGCCATTCTAATAGGTGTGTAGTGGTAACTCATTGTTTTAATTCGCATTTCTCTGATAACATGCAAAGGATGTGGAATCCATTGCTTTCTTAAAGATCATAGTAACTGCCTTTTTATCTAAGGGCATTTTGTCTTACAGAGTATTTGGCTCACTAAGTCGCTAAGTTGTCCAGGTTGGACTCAAACTTGTGATTCTTCTGTCTCAGCCTCCCAGAGTGCTGGAATTATAGACCTGTACCATCAGAACTGGCTAACAAAACATCAGAATATACCAACTCACGCAGAACTATAATCCAAGAATCAGACTACTACGGAGAATATGGGTAAAGCTGAGAGACCCTGAATGCTTCCTTGTTTCCTGAACAGGCTTGTTGGCTGTGACTTTGGGAATAGTTCTCACTGTACTGGACCTTGGCCTCTGACTCTATGGCTTTCACTGTTGGAATAATGCTGATAGCTTCAAGCATTTTTAAAAATAATCTTCATTAGTTTGGTAGCTTGGTGTAGAGCCAATGAGAAGTTGAAAAGAAGACTGAAAGCAAATCCTTAAGGTAGGAGTCCTTGGAGCAATGGTGGGCCTTTGGTGACAGCCCACACCTTCCTGTGACTCTATAGTGAAGTGGGATATCTGGAGCCTGCTGGAACATTTACGATTTCTATGTATTGTTTTCAAGTACAAATAAAATTTGCCTTTTGAAAACTTCAAAATAAAATAGTAACGCAATACTTGTTGTAAGGTATTGCCCTAATACTTCATTTCAAAATATTTCCTATCCTTTATATAGTTGTGTTTTCCCCTAGCAAGGGGACCCAAAGGAAAATTTGAAATATTCCTCGAGATCAGAAAGAAAAAGTTCATTTGGCAGTACTGGATATTGAACCAGGGCCTTGCCCAAGCAGGTTTTTTTGTTTTGTTTTGTTTTGGTTTTTGGTTTGGGGGTGTTTTCTTTGAAACCCCTTTTAAAAGATTTTTTATTTTGAGACACGATCTTCCTAAGTTTCCACATTGGCTCCTGGCTCAGCCTCCCAGAGTGCTGGGACCACAGGCATGTGCCACCATGCCCAGCTCCATGTTACAGTTTAAAAAGACTTGATCGACTGAGAAAACTTGCACGTGGCTCCCACCAGGCTTGTCTTTCTATAATCTCACAACTCCTCAGTCCTGAACCAGCTCAAGATTTCCACTTTAACCGTCTTTCCCTTGACTGTCCTGGGTCTGTGTCTGCTGCATGACTTCTGTGTGCTCGGGTACTCAGTTCCTGCTCTCTCAGTCCCAGCTCACTCTTGCCCAGACTCACATCTCATGAAGCCTCACACTTCCTCCTCTCTTTGCTGCCCTTGGCCTCCTGGCTCTCAGAGTCTGGCTCCTCTGGCTGGACTTGGCCCTGGATCCCTTCCTCACTTCCCTGTGGCTGTCTGCCCTGCCTGGCTTGTCTGATACTCAACACTTCATGCCTCTTGGCTCTCCTTCCTCTGGGTCCTTGCTCATGCTGGTTGCAGTGGGACTTACAACGTCCTTCCCCCTTTGCCCCCTACGCCAGCCAGGTCCCATCCTGCCTGCTCCTCAGCCCAGCAGCCCTCAGTTAGTCTTTGTCTGCTGAGCTCAAGGCCAGCTGATGTGACCCTTCGCCTTCTGACCATGTTTTTACTTTTCTTCTATTAAAACAAGTTTGTGACAGTCAGCTTTGTCAGTGGGACAAAATATCTGACAATAACAATTTAGAGGAGAAAAGAATTATTTTGGCTCTCGGTTTCAGTCCATGCTCACTTGGCTCTGTGGCTTCTAGGCCTGGAGCCAGGCAGCACATCATGGCTGAAGGGTGTGGTGGAAGAAAAGGTTGCTCTCCCCATGGCAGCCATGAAGCAGAATGAGATGGAAAGAGCCAAAGAGGAAGAATCTCAGGGTCAGGTATAGTCTCTTAGGTCACATCTGCTCCCTTCATGCAGGCCTCACCTCCTGTTTTCATCACCTCCCAATAATGCCAGCAAATTATGATCTCATTAATGGATGAATACACTGATAGGGTTAGAGCTCTCATGATCCAATCACCTCCCAAAAGCCAGTATCCTGAGCACATCAGCTTTCTGGGAGACATCTTAGATCTAAGCCATAAGAAAGTCGCACCTCTGTGATTGGACTATAAGGTGCCTGAGGGCTGGAAACACATCACCTCTCTCACCTCTGCGCCCCTCTGCTATATCTACCAATCCCATGTCCATCATTGCCTGTTTAATACCTATGATTGCTGCTGAGATAGATTTTTAAAAATAGGAGGGAACCAACATGCAAGAGTTGTCTGAAGAATGAATCCTTATTTTAGATCCAACTGAGTCTTTCTGTCAGGGACTCTTTGGACTATGAAAACAGGAACAATTATGGTGTAAATGGACTTTGAAAATAGCAATAATTAGGTAATTAAAAATGTACTTCTGTTTCATTATAGTGTCCATAAAATTCCACCATCGAAAAACAAACTATTTTAACATATTTTACTTAATATAATTCATGTAATTGTGATTTTTATGTTCCACCTAGTTATGCAATTAAGTAGTACATGGCTATTTCTTACAATTAAACATTGCTAAAATCTGCTGCCAGTTCAGAACACAAAGTATGATATATTTAACAACTTTTTATGCTAAACAGTAGGCACAGTTAACATTGTATTCATTTAATTCCATTTTAATTAGTTGAATAATATTTTTAAATGTGAATTCAGGGCTAACTAGAATGGCGCATTTCTTAAAGTTGTTTGCTTTCAAGTTCTGTGTCTGTAACTTGTTCGTGTTTCTTATACAAGAAAATGATTCTGTGTGCATACGGATGCTTGAGTTGAGAAGAGAGCAGTATGTTTTGGAGTTCTTGTTCAAAGCCTCTCACTCATTGGTTAGATCCAGTATCACATTAAATTATATGCTGTCAAAGCTTCCCCATGCTTCCTCTTGAACAATATACTACCACAAGCTCATGAGATGTGCTCCAGGCCTTGCTGGGCCTCCTGGAACACCCTGAAGCCTGAGGCACAGAGGGAAGGAGAGGGTCAGAGACTTCATTTGTCACCAACACTTTCTGCTTTGAAGAGAGGCACCTGGAACTTAGCCAACAAACTGCCTGTGCCCCTAGCTCTTTGCATGACCTAGATCTCTACTAGGCAGGGCTTAGAATGAAAAATCGACTAACAACACAGCCTCACCTTCCCTCTTCCCATTTTTAGACATGAACCCATTACCAAGCCAGCCCTATTCCAACACCCACACTGGGACCCTGATGCAAAATAAATGTAGGAACAGTTGGTTCTTGCTTTGCTCAACTCACAGTAGAGTCAAGATAACCCTTTCTTTTCCTCATGGACACTGCTGCTCATCCCAACTGGCTGGCAAACACCATTTTTACTTCTCTTGTCCTTGAATTAGCCCCATTTACTCCCAGGCTCAGCTCTCATCACTGCTGTCTCAAGGGACACCTTCCTAGAGCCACCTCAAACCCTTAGGATTAAATGAGCTGACGAACAAGAAAGAGGCTAGCAACCAAATTACAATCATCATAATAATCTATACCTATTGATCATTTCATTAATACCTAGCTCTGTTCTTAGAATATTACATCAATCATGTATGAAACTACTTCTAGTATCTCCATTTAGGATGGGTTATGAGATTGGATGGAATTCACACTATCACTAAGTAGAGAGCCAGAATTCAAACCTAGATTATTCGACTCCAGCCCCTAGGTCTCTACCCACTATTCTTCCTATTCTTCCCTGCCTTTCTAGTAGGGAGCCCAACAAATAGCCAGTATGTCACAGCTATCAGTTACTTCTTAGGATCCTAAGCAATACTCCGCTTTGTCTTTGCTCTCATCATTTTTGCAATCTTTGTCTCCTACACCAAGGCTCAGTTTAGAAGATCAGTTAAATTTCAGCTACTCTTTTGCACCTGGCTTTCCACATGTAGTCATTCAGGCCTCTGCCTTTAGGGTCTGGAGTCCATTAGAACTCTGCTAGGAAATCTATCAGTGGGCTTGAAACTAGCATCTGGCAGGCTTGGGGTTATACTTGAATTCCCCAGTCATGGCATTCTGCTCATGATACCTTTGAGCATCAGCATCCTGACTGCCTTGCTACCTCCAGGAGCAACCTCCAACACCTTCCCCATCCCCACTTTGGTTTTCCCAGCCTCAGTTCTACCTGGCTCTAACCCTAGCCAGGGCCTTCAACAACTCCAGTTATGGCTGTTACTGAAGAAATAGTTTGATGGATATTCCTGTAGTAAATGAGGTCTACACATGGAAGTGTATACTGTCGAACAGCTGTGAAAGATGGACCACTTGGTCACAGATGAGGACTCAGTGCTGGGAGCGTCATGACTTGTTGCAGGCTGTGCCTTCACTTGTTCTTGATAAAATCAGCCACAGAAGATACCATGTGAAGAGTGTTTCCTGTGTGCCAGGAGTAGTCCTGTGACTGTCCTGCCCATTTCCAATTTCCATGCCAACCCTGCAAATTACCCATTATTGTCTTCATTCCACCACAGAAGAAGGGGAGACTCAGGTACATTCTAGAGAAGTGGCATTTTTGTCCATCACAATCATTTTTTCTTTTGGTACTAGCACCTGTGGTGCACATCCCTTTCCACATAGACACTCTTAATGGATTTCATTGGAAGGCTCCAAGCCGTTCTTTGCCAAGAGACAGACATGTGTTATGTGGACCCTTTTTCCCTGGACTCTTTCCTGGGAGTCTGAGTGTTAAGAGGAAGGAGACAAGGATGGGAACTGATGGGAGGTGGCTCATTCCAGCAGGATGCCAGAGGAGGCAGCATAAGGCTCTTCAGCTCATCAGCCGCTCAGCTTCATCCCTCCAAGACCCCTTGTTCAGCCTTTGCATTGATTTCCTAAGCTGATCACGTTTTCTTCATGTTAGTCATAGCTTATTTCTATTGCCTGAAAGCTAAGAATGCCACATGGTGGAGAGAGTTTCCATACATTCATTCCTCCAGGGGAGAACTCCTGAGCACATTCTTCCTGTGAGGCTTTGCACTTGGCTCTGGGAGTACAGCCACGAGAAGCACAGAGAAGGTTTGTAAAAGCAGCAAATGCACAGGACTCTTCCTTTGCTTGGCTTGGTGTCCAAATTAGTTTTCTCTGTTTTGCCCAAATGTCATTAAGGAATCAGTCCAGTTGATTCCTTCTTTGAGAGCTTGTTTGGAGGTTCTAGCAAGGGAGGGCAGCTACTCGTATACCCTCGACCCAGACAATGGTCCTCCTCTATCTGGGGTGGTTGTTGCACACGGAGTGGTGAGGGAGGAAGGGACTCCTGCCTGGCCAGCCAGATCAGCCTAAGCAACCTCAGCCATCAGTGGTGTGACAGCTATCACAGCCAAATCTGCCTGGCATCCTTGATTCCTTCCTTTACCACTGCACCAAACTATAGTATGAATGAGCGCTAGGTACAGTATTTGTAAACCACAAGAATAATTTCCTCAAAATCCCTCTCTTTCCAGTTGGCCAGACATTCTTTTTAAAGACTTACGAGGGCATTTTCTTAGGGCCAAAAGAGGTCTGAGTAGTGAAATCAGTAGACCTAGAAAATTCCATTCTGATGTATCAGTTCTCTTCTGTGAGTCTCAGTTTCCCTCTCATAAA
Source organism: Heterocephalus glaber (assembly GCF_053883595.1). Classification (NCBI taxonomy): domain Eukaryota; kingdom Metazoa; phylum Chordata; class Mammalia; order Rodentia; family Bathyergidae; genus Heterocephalus; species Heterocephalus glaber. The sequence goes on along the minus strand of NW_028258349.1, from coordinate 8,456,770 downwards.
TTAGAAAATTATTTGAATGATCTCTAACCCATTTCTGATTTGACTTTTTTTCTAAACATCTTCAAATCCCTGGAGAAGAAGAGAGAAAAAAGCTGTTTCTTTCAAAGATCTGGAAGTTCTGAATGGCATAAAAAGAGTTAAGCATTGCAGTACTTTACAACATTGATAAAAATGTGTGTACTTTAATTTCTAATAAAAAAATCAGGCAGGTATGAATAGCAATAAAATTGCTCAAAAATTGTTCAAATTGAAGGGAAACAATTGGAAATGGATTTGGAAATATAATGTTTAGCTAAGCAAGCTATAATGTTCTGTTATTTTAATCAGCATTGTAAAGTAATTTAAATGATGCGAGAAGAGACTTTTATACTTTAATATATAATCACTTTTTTTTCGATGCATTCATCAAAAGGTATTTCATGTTAATGATTCTATGGCTGATGATAGACACCAGCAATAATGGTCTCTTACCTACTCCAGGCTTATGTTTGGAGCTTTTCAATTTGACTTTTTCCCTTCTAGTCTTAAAGGAAAATTCTTGCAATTTGAAAGAAAATTCATGTTGGTAAATATTTCAAAGATTTAAATAATTTAAAAAGGAAATTGAAGACATTTCTCCAATATTATTTCTTCTATAACAGCAGGACATTGGAACAAATCACAGGGGTATCTAAATGACTCTTCTGCCTGCAGACCCTCAAAATCCCCCAAAGATGGATCTGTCTCTTGATTAAAAATCTTCTCAAAGAGAGCTGAGATTCTCTCACCCCATTGCCATTTTGTCTGTGTTAAATAAATGTTCACTGAAATTTAAAGATGTGCATGAATAAATATCAGAGATTTTCCTTCTTATTTCTGAGTTAATATCTACTGTGAACAAATGACTCTTTCAAAAAGTTGTTTATAAAGGATAACTTGAAAATGTCTTTGTGCTATTTCAGTCTTGTCTTCTCCTCATATCTGCACTAGAGAAGGAAATATTGGAAAGTTGAAGGACATAGTGCTGCTCCAGGAATGATGATGATAGAAACCCCAGGATTATGAAGACCTGGCTCTACCTTTACTAGAAACTTCTTTCTTCCCAAAACAAGTCATGCTTTTGATGTGTATAGCCATACTTCTGCCCATGTTGATAATTGTTCAGTGAGGAAAATCCATCCATCCACCCATTCATGTATCTTTTTAGAGTTTTTTCAATAAAAAAACAGAGCTTAGCCTTACGTGTGTCTGTAGAGCCATCTCAACACTATTTCAACACTAGAGAGCTTCCAGTTTGACTGTCCAGAAACATTTTCGGAAAAGTCAGCCTTCCTTCTTTTTATCAATCAAGCAGGACACAGTGAAGTTGGATTCTAAATGTTCAGGTGCTGGGAAGAGGCTGGTGGCCTGGTGGTGGTAGGGTGGTCAGGAGCCTCTGTTCTGGGTTGAGTGTGCCCCAGAGGGAGGGTCTGGGAGTCATCTCTCCCTTTGAGCTGGGCTGTGTTGCGTTAGAAATAGATGGTCAACTCCAGGTTGGCACCATAGCCACATACTGCTCCCTAGTGAGGCACGTTCAACCCAGAGCCTGCAGTGGGCCAGGAAGGATTGAAAGCTATGGCTGTGAAAAGGGCTCCAACCTGCTGTGAGAAGGGCTCCCTGGGCCCTCCCATCCTCTGTTCCCAGAGGCAAGTGTGGCCAGAATTTCTGTGTCCCTCAGGAGAATGGAAATGGCTCAAGGACTGGGGGCAGGGTGGGTGGTGGGGACTTGGAGTGAATACTAAGACACAATCAACTGTGTCCAGGGCAGAACAAAGAAAGAGGGAACCTGAGATGCTGTGAGCCTCGGTTTTCACACATGTAAACGATCAATCATCACAATTCTGCATCATGGGCTTATTGTGAGCATTTCACGAGGAAACAAGAGTGAGGCACTTAGCCGAAAGCATGGTGAATGGTAGCTGGTCTCTGAGGATGATCTGTGAAGGGGGCAACTGTGCTCAGGAACAATCAACAAGGAGCCTCCCAGGAATGACTCTGTGGCTGATCTACTGCCTAAACCTCCACAGGACTCAGGGCAAAGAATGAGGGGACCACAGGGGCTGGAGAAGACTGCAGTGAAAGGACTGCACCCACTGAGGACAGAGGCTGCCAAATGCAATCCTCAAAGATCCTCATCAGGACAAAATTCAGGCCACCTAGCTCTTCAGAAGCACGTGTTCACTCCCTCCTGTGCTGAGAGCTTACTGAGTCCCCTTGGGCTGTGCAGTGCCTGGTATCCTGTGGAGGGACTAGGGGAGAGAGGGCTCCTGCTCATCCTGGAGATCATGACTTTCTGGGAAGAGGGGATATAATGCATCTTGCAGCCCTAGGCAGGTTGCCAGGCAATGCATGGAGTTCCTAGGCAGGCTTCCACACCTACAAAGTGTAGCAAAGACAAATCGGGACAGAGGCACAGGCAGCCAAAAAGGTGAGAAACATGTTCTTTCATAACAGCAACCAAGCCCTGGACAGTATAGCATAACAACAATAAGTTAGCATTCTGTCTGTTAACTTCCAAAGATTTAGAAAAAGAAAAATCCAGCAACATTCCACCGATGGCTGAGGTAAGTGTAAGGAGGTACTGGCAGCGATGAAATTTGCTAGAGCAGAGTGATATATTTGGCACATTTAATTTACACAATTTTTAACCGTGCCTTTTCCCTCACACTCCACCTTCAAGTAATCGGCAAGAAAAAAGGAAAGAGGGAGGAAGACAGGAAGGTTGGTAGGTTTGGGTAGATAATATCCTTTCACCTGCCACTTTAAGCCACAAGTGTGCACTTGGAGTGAGCCGAAAGCAAGGTGATGTCACTGTTTGCTCCCTTTTGCTGCTTCTTTAGGGGACCTCATTGTGAGCACCCCCAGGGCTGGGTATGGGACTCGTGTTTAAAGGGTCACTTTCATTTAAGGTGGCTGCTGAAGCCTGTAACAGCAGCTACTTGAGAAAGAGCTGCCAGGACAGGTCTCTGGGGTGCCCACAGCCTCCATGCTCCTTGCAGTCTGCTTCTGGCTGGGCAGCGAGAGTGGTCATATAAAACAAGAGTCACTCCAATTTGGACTCAGAGACAGACATAAATAGAGGGCAGATGATATGAAGACACATGGGGAAGACAGGGAAATGTCTGGCGCAATGTACTCAAAGTCAAGGAATATCAAGGATAGAAATGAGAAGAGGGCCGGGGATTTAGCTCAGTGGTTCCGTCGCTTGCCTTGCAAACGCAAGGACCTGACTTTGATCCCTGGTACCAAAAAACCCCACAAAAAAACAAATGAGAAGAATCAAGGAAGGATAATCCCCTAGAACTATCAAAGAGACCATAGGCCTGCCAATACTCTTATTGCAGACATCCAGCCTCCAGAACTGTGAGACAATAAATTCCCATTGTTTTAAAGCACTACTAATTAGCACTTTGTTCTGGCAGCCCTGGGAAATTAATATGAGTAGAATTTGGAGAAGCCTGAATAAAATGATGGATAGAAAAGTATTTTGCAAACTCTCCAGTTCTATGCACCTATAGGACATTTTTGTTTGGTTGAATTTTTGCAGTGCTGGGGGGTTTGAATGCTACCATTGAGCTACACCTCCAGCCCAGATTTAGGTATGAATCTGGGCTCCACCCTTACTTGCTGTGTAATCCTAGACAAATTACTGAACTTCTCAGGACTTCAGATTTCACATCTATAAAATGGAAACAACTATAGTTTCTAGGACACAGGATTTTCATGGTGATTCTGGGGGATAACATACTTAGTAGGGAAAAATATAAAGCTGCAGCCTCTCAATACCCAAACCAGGGCATAGATTTTACTGCTCTGCTTACATATTATCCTTGACAGATCACAAATAGACTGGATTCTAGTTCATTCCTTCTTGCCTGTTCCTTCAATAAGCATAATAAATATACCTATTCTTTGCCTGTTACATACCAGATGATGAGAAAAGCAGGTGAGACCTACCCATCCCATGGTATCCATCGAAGCCAGGTCAAAGTGATTTAAATGAGAGCCAGTGTTGTTTGGGTGCCCCTTCCCTCCTCTTAGCCTCATCTTTCCAGGTTTTTGGTTTCTGCCTTCATTTTGTACCAGTTCCTCCCATGTATCCAAGACTGTTCTAGACTATGTTCTATTCTACCACTGTCTTCCTGTTCCAGTGCAATGCTGTTTTAAAGACTGTAGCTAATAAAAATTTTTTGGATTAAAAAAAACCCCCAAAAACAAAAAACAAGAATCGCTCATATCTGCTAAAAATTCCCCATGAATTCCATTTCTAAGTAAAAGCTGAAATGCAGCTAATGGCCTGGATGGTTCTGCAAGCTCCGGCCCTTGTCTTTTCTCTGGTCTGGCCTGATGCTTTACTCCTTCTGCCTCTTTAACCTTTTCGGTCTTCTTTACAGGGCATTCGTGCAGGCTGCTCCCTTTTTCTGAAATGCTCTTTCTGCAGCTAGTTGCAAGGCTCCATTCTCACTCCTTCAACTCCCCTTCTTCCTGGGACCTGCCCTGACCATCCAAGCTTCATTGCAACTCCCCTTGTACCATATACTCTGTTCTCCCTTAGCCCTCTCTGTTCTAGTTTTTCCTGTAACTCATTAGAGTAATGTTTTAGAATTTTTGTGATTATTATGCTTATTTTTTTATTATCTCCATACCCCACTGCAATGGCCCTTGACGAGTGGGGAAATGTTTTGGTCTAATTTGATCTCTGCCACATTACTGTCTCCTAGCATTGTGCTCAGCACAGAGTTCAAAACCCAGTGTTTTGATGATTGCATGTGCAAGTGAATTACTGTACTGAATGCCAGTCTCCAACATGGTATTGTCTTAAAAGGTTTGTTGGAGGAAAATTTGATGACAGCCATTTTGTTATCATATGCACTAACTTTACAAATACCTCTCCTGTTTAAAATAAGATTCTAATATAGATTTTTGAAGATAATTTGGCAACATATATCAAAGGCCTTAAACATAGACTGTTTGATCCATCAAATCCACACCTAAGAAGTTCTCTTAGGAAAATTGTCATATATGTTTACAAATGTTTAGCTCAGAAACAGGCATCTCAATGTCATATTAAATAGAAAAAATTGGAATTTATGTAACTACTCCATGATTGAGTTAACAAAAAAACATAGCATGTATAAACAATGGAATATGGTTTGGTTATTAAAATATAGAGGAGTAGAATTCTTTTTAAAATGGAAAATGTATTTATGATATTTGCGTTGAAAAAGCTTTAACACGGTAAATACAGTAGAAGTTCACATTTTTAAAAAGGATATAAATGTGCACTCCTATATATGTGAATAAATATATATATATATCTGTTTCTACTTATATGTATATGTATTTCCTGGATGACATATTTTATGCATTATGATGCTGTCATTTGTAATTTCTAAATTGATTTTTAAATATTTTTTATAAAATATTCTACATTAGCTTATCTTCTTTTCTAATTTTTCTCAAAGATCGTCACTTTATTTTGATTTCTATATTTAGTAAAAATGACAATAGGCGTTATTTCCTATGTAAAAGTGAATCTCAGTGCTAATATTTAATATTTTGATTTGATTTAATAGAAGCACAATAGTCCTTGTCATCCATGGGTCATGTTCCTACACTCCTGGTGGATGCCTGAAACTAGAAAAATCAAATCCTCCAAATGCTACATTTTCTTCTCACACATACATACCTAGGATAAAGTTGATTTTATGAATGAGGCACAGTGGGAGATTATAACAATTAGCAATAAAATAGAATAATTATTATAATATACCATTATAAAAGTTATGTGAATGTGGTCTTTCTCTCTCAAAATATCTTATTTTTTGAACTTCTTTCTTTTTAAAAATTTGAATGTACTACAAGTAGATGTTGATAAAGAAAATATAAAAGCTGTTTTATAAAAAAATAATTTTCATAGCAAAAATAATTAGAGAATAACAATGGTAAATACACTGTGCATCATGATCTTAAAAGAATGTATTTTCATTTGCTAATTCCTAATCATACTATACCTTTTTTTTTCTTTTAGTTCTTTTATTGGTACATTTTAGGTATACAATTCATTTACATTTATCATTGGGTGTTTGTACCTGTACATGATGTATCTTGGTTCTTATTTTTTCCCCATTACCTGTGCACCCTTCACCCCCTCCACCCTTCCCTATTTACATAGATTTCATTTCCATTTTTTTTTCTTTTCTCATAGTTTTTCCTTTTCTTCTTTTCTTTTCCCCTTCCCCTCCCTTCACTCCTTCATCTTTGGACCTTTTTTCCTATTTCAAATTATCAATTATTCATTTTAATCATTTTAACCCTTGTTTACACTATCAGTTTCTCACACTAGAGCAACTATTCAGTATTTACACATGTGTGTCCTATTTATTTCACTTAAGCGTATGGCCTCACTATGCATCCATTTAGCTATAAATGACTCTAGTTTTTCGTTCTTTATGGCTGAGTAGTACTCCATTTTATTTTTTTTTTAAAAACCCACATTTTCTTTATCCAGTTTCCAGTTGATGGGCACTTGGGCTACTTCCAAGTTTAGCTATTACAAACTGTGCCGCTATGAACATGGGTACACATATATCACTGTGGTATGATTCTTTTAATTCTTTTGGGAAGATACCCAGCAGGGGAATAGCTGGGTCAAATGAGACCTCTAGTCCTAGTTCTTTGAGGTGTCTCCATACTGACTTCCACAGTGGTTGCACCAGTCTGCACTCCCATCAACAATGGACAAGGGTTCCTTTCTCCCTACAACCCCGCCAGAATTTATTTGTTGATTTCTTGATAGCAGCCATTCTTTCTGGGGTGAGGTGGAATCTCAGTGTTGTTTTCATCTGCATCTCTCAAATGACGAGTGATGTTGAACATTTTTTCATATATTTGTTTGCTGCTTTTACTTCTTTGTCTGAGAAATGTCTGTTCATTTCAGATGCCCATTTTTGAATTGGGTCTTTGAATTTGGGGGGTCTGATTTTTTTCAATTCTTTATATATACTAGATAGTAGTCCTTTGTCTGAGGTACAGCTGCTAAAAGTTTTTTCCCATATTGTAGGTTGTCTGTTAGCTCTGTTGGTGGGTTCTTTCACAGTGCAGAAGCTTTTTAATAAGATGAGATACCAGCTGTTGATTCTTTCTGCTAGATCCCATGCTGCTGAGGTTTTGTTCATGAAGTCTTTTCCTATGCCAATGTCTTCAAGACTATCACTAACTTATCTTCCAGTAAGTTTAGTGTTTCTGTTTTAATATTTAGATCTTTAGTCCACTTTGATCTTAGTTTAATGCATGGTGATAGGTATGGGTCTAGTTTTAATCTTTGGCAGGTTGAAATCCAGTTTTTCCAACACCATTTATTAAATAGGCTATCTTTTCTCCACTGATGGTGGTTGGCTCCTTTGTCAAAGATGAGGTGGCTGAGTGTGTCTGGAATTGTTTCTGCATCTTCTAATCTATTCCACTGATCCTCAAGTCTGTTCCTTTGCCAGTACCATGCTGATTTTATCACAGTAACTTTGTAGTATAGTTTCAAGTTGGGGATTGTGATGCCCCCAGCCATGTCTCTGTTGCTTAGAATTGCTTTAGCTATTCTAGGTCTCTTATGGTTCCAAATGAGTTTTTGGGTTGTTTTCTCTAGTTCTCTGAAGCATATTGTTGGAATTTCAACTGGCATTGCATTGAATCTATATAGTAGTTTTGGAAGTATGGCCATTTTCCCTATATTGGTTCTTCCTACCCAGGAGCAAGGGATGTCTTTCCATTTTCTTGTATCCTCTTCGATCTCTTTTTTCAGAGTGCTGTAGTTTTCAGTGTAGAGGTCTTTTGCTTCCTTTGTTAGATTTATTCCTAGATATTTCATTTTTTTGGATGCTATTGTAAAAGGAATTGTTTCCCTAATTTCTCTCTCAGTGAGTCTGTTATTTGTGTACAAGAAGGCTATTGTTTTTTGAGTGTTGACCTTGTATCCAGCTACTCTACTGAATCTGTCATTTAAGTCTAGATGTCTTCTGGCAGAGTTTTTTGGGTCTTCTATGTAAAGTATCATATCGTCAGCAAATAATGACGTTTAACTACTTCTCTTCCTATCTTTATTCCTTTTATTTCTTTCTCTTTTCTAATTGCTGTGGCTAATGTTTCCAGAAGTATATTGAACAGGAGTGGTGATAGTGGGCATCCTTGTCATGTTCCTGATTTTAGCATGAAAATTTTCAGTTTTTGACCATTTAGTATGATGCTGGCTGTTGGTTTTTCACAGATAGCCTTAACCAGGTTAAGATAAAGACCTTCTATTCCAATTTTCTGTAGGGCTTTTATCATGAATGGATGCTGGATTTTGTCGAATGCTTTTTCTGCATCTATTGAGATGATCACATGGTTTTTGTCCTTGACTCTGTTAATATGGTGTATTACATTTATTGATTTATGAATGTTGAACCATCCTTGCATCCCTGGGATAAATCCAACTTGGTCAGGGTGTATGATCTTCTTGATGACCCTCTGTATTCTGTTTGCCAGTATCTTGTTGAGGATTTTTGCATCTATGTTCATTAGGGAGATTGGCCTGTAGTTCTCTTTTTGGGTTGGGTCTTTCCCTGGTTTTGGAATCAAAGTAACACTTGCTTCCAGGAATGAATTTGGAAATATTGCTTCCCTTTCAATTTCTTTGATGAGTTTAAAGAGTAATGGCATTAATTCTTCTTTAAATGTCTTCTAAAATTCAGCAGTGAAGCCATCCGGACCTGGGCTTTTCTTTGTTGGTAAATATTTTATTACATTTTCAATTTCACTCATTGTAATTGGGGTGTTTAGAATTTCTATATCTTCCTCATTTAACTTTGGCAATTTGTATGTTTTTAGGAATCTGTCCATTTCTTCTCTGTTTTCCATTTTATTGGAATAGAGGTTCTCAAAGTAGGTATTGATGATCCTCTGGATTTTTGTTGGATCTGTTGTGATTTCACCTTTTTCCTTCTTAATTGCATGTATTTGTGCTTTTTCTTTCCTTTTTTGATAAGGTTTGCTAAAGGTTAATCAATTTTATTTATTCTTTCTAAAAACCAACTCTTTGATTCTTTGATTTTTTTGTATTGTTCTCTTAGTCTCCATTGCATTGATTCCTGCCCTGATCTTTATAATTTCCTCTCTTGTACGAGCTTTGGATTCATTATGTTCTTCTTTTTCTAGGAGCTTGAGGTTCTGCATTAGGTTATTTATTTGAGTTTGCTCTGTTTTCCTAATATGGGCATTCACTGCTATGAATTTCCCATGTAGAACTGCTTTCATTGTGTCCCATAGATTCCTGTATGTTGTACTGGCATTTTCATTTACTTGTAGAAACTGTTTAATTTCTTCTTTAATTACTTCTGTGACCCATTGGTTATTCAAGAGGGTATTAATCAGTTTCCATGTGTTTGTTGGGGTTTTGTGGTTTCTTATGTTATTGATCTCCAATTTTATTGCAATATAGTCTGCTAATATACAGAGGGTAACTTTAATTCTTTTACATTTACTTAGACATGTCCTATGAGCTAGCATGTGGTCTATTCTGGGGAATGATTTTGTGGGGTGGAACACTCTGTAAACATCTATTAAATCCATTTGTTCAATAGCTTGGTTCAGTTCCAGAATTTCCTGTTAACTTTTTGTCTAGATGATCTGTCTGTTTGTGATAGTGGGGTATTGAGGTCCCCCACTACTACTGTGTTAGTGTTTTTATTTGGTTTTTCATGTCTATTAATATTTGTTTTGTATAGTTGGTGGCATTCGTGTTTGGTGCATATATATTTAGGATTGTCATCTCCTCTTCTTGGACTGTTCCCTTCACAAGGATGTAGTGACCATCTTTGTCTCTCTTAATTAGTTTTGGTTTGAACTCTACTTTGTCTGCAAATAAGATTGCTACCTCTGCTTTCTTCCGAGTTCCTGTGGTGTGGAGAACTGTTTTCCATCCTTTTACTTTTAGTCTATGAGTTTCTTTTTGAGTTAGGTGTATTTCTCGTATACAGCATATTGTTGCATTTTCCTTTTTAATCCATTCTGGCAGTCTGTTTCTTTTGATTGGTGAATTGAGGCCATTAACATTGATGGTTATAATTGATAGATATTGATTTATCCTTGTCATGATGTTTTACTTTTGTTGGCTCTTTTATTTCTTATTTTTTCCCCCTTTCCCTTTAGTGTCTTACCTTGCCTAGTGGCTTCCCTCTGTTGGGCCTCATGGAGTTGTGGCCTTCATTGCTTTTTTCTAGGATATTGTTTAGAATTGCTTGTAGTGCTGGTTTGGTGTTCATGAAATTTCTCAGGTGTTCTTTGTCGTGGAAGTATCTAATTTCCCCATCAATCTTGAAAGATAATTTTGTAGGATGCAACAGCCTAGATTGGAAGTTATTTTCTTTCAGGGCTTGAAATACTTCACTCCAGGCTCTCCTTGATTTGAGGGTTTGTGTTGAGAAGCAGTCTGCTGTGATTCTGATGGGCTTTCCTTTATAGGTGATTTGTTTCTTTTCTCTAACTGCTTGTAAGATTTTGTTTTTCTGTTGGGTTTCTGGGATCTTGACTATTATATGTCTAGGTGTAGATTTTTTTTGATCATGGCTAGTTGGAGTTCTATATGCCTTACTTATCTGTATGTCCAATTCTCTACTTCTGTCTGGGAAGTTTTCCACTATTACTTTTGTGAACAGTTTTTTTTTTTTATGTCAATTGTGCTTTCTCTTGTTTTTTCATGGACTCCTGTCAGTTTTATGTTATTCTTCTTTGCATCGTCTAGCAGTTGTTGGATTGATTTCTCGTGGTCCCTTACTATTTTTAAGAAATCTCTATTTTCATGGTCTCTAACTGTGATCCTGTCTTCTATATCTGATATTCTATCTTCAGATTCCCTTAATCTGCTCTGCTGTCAGCTCAACTGTTATGTTTATGAGTTTTTGTTCCAATAACCCTGGCTTTACTTAACAATAGCCCCAAACCATAATAGTCACACATATGATTATCAAAGGATTACAACTTCATGTAGATCCAAGTATCAGATCTGTATAATTTTTTTGCTCACTAAAGTACTTCTTTAACAGTTCTTGGAAGGCAAGTCTACTGGCAACAAGTTTCTTCAATTTTTGTTTATCTGAAAAATTCTATTTTGCCATCATTTTTACAGGATAACCTTGCAAGGTACAGACATCTAGAGTGGTATGTATTGTTCTCTTAGCACTTCAAATTTCTCACTCCATTCTCTTCTTGCTTGCATAGTCTCTGAGAAGTCAAATGTCATTCTATCTTTGCTCCTTTAAGGATAAGATGTTTTTCTTTCCTAAATCCCCAGCCCCTTGGTCCACTGATTTTTGACAGATTATTTAACATTAACATTTTATAGAACATAAACTCAATTCAAGAGCAGAGGAAAAGATAGTGTTTTCAACAAATGGTACTAGGACACCTAGTATCCATATGTAAAAAATTAACCTCAACTCTATTTCCATACATAAAAATAACTTGAAAGGATCTATGAACCTAAATATGAAAGACTAAAACTATAAAATTTTAAGAAGAAATTTTAAGGGAAATCGTTCATGAATTTAGAGTTGGCAAGAATTTCCTAGGATACAAAAAACATGATGTATAAAAGAAAGAAATTGATAAATGAGATTCCATCAAAATTTACAACTTTAAAAGACATTGTTAAGAAAATGAAAAGTAGTCCTTAACCAGAACATATTTATAATACATATAACCTATGACCAGAATATATAAAGAACTTTTCTTTCCTGGATCCTTCCAGGATGTTTTCTTGATTTTTGATTCTTTGTAGTTTGAATAATATGTGTCCATGTGATTTTCTTGGCTTTTTCTTGATTGGTATTCTCTGAGCTTTCTAGATCTACAGTTTGGTGTCTGATACTAATGTGGAAAATTCTCAGTCATTATTATTTTTAGTATTGCTTCTGTTCCTTTCTTGTTCCTTTCCCCTTCTGATAACCCCATCATGTACAGATTACACCTATTACAGTTGTCCCACAGCAGTTGCACATTCTTGTCCAGTGTTTTTTTTTTCTCTTGGCTTTTCTGTTTTGGATGTTCTTTTCGAGCTATCTTCAAGTAAGAGATTCTCAGACTTGTCCAGTTTAATTACAAGACTATCAAGGCATTTTTCACTTCTATTACACTGTTTTTGATCTATAGCATTTAGTTTTTATTCTTCCTTAGAATGTCCATCACTTCACTCACATTGCCCATCTGTTTTTGCATGCTGTCTAGCATTAGATTCCTTAGCATTTTAGTTGTAGTTTTAAATTCCTTGTCATCATTTAATCATGTCTTTTATATCTGATTCTGATTCTGTTGTTCATTATGTCATTTTAGCCTCTATATTTTGTCTTTTATGCCTTGTAATTTTTTCTTGACCATTAGATATCATGTACTGAGTAAAAGCAACTGCAACATATAGGCCTTTAGTGATGTAGTAATTAGGTTTGAGGGAAGAGAAAGGAGTCTATAGTGCTATTATTAGTTCTCAATCTTCTAGTAAGTTTGTGCAGTTCGTCAACTTCTCAAGTTCTTCTTCATCTCCCCTAAGTGAAGAAGGATGGTTGGAGGTGTCTGGAGTTAGATTTTTTCCTTCCCTTTGGTTAAATTGTTTCTTCTGATGGTAGACCTTGCTAAGAAAAGACCACTGTGGCTTATTTTAGAATATTGCTAAGTAATGATTTCAGAATGCAGACATTTTTCTATAGCAGCCACTGTGAGAACCTGGTCAAGCTGGAAAACCTAATATTCACATTGTGAATACCTGTTCCTTCTAGTGTATTTAACTTAAACCTGTCCACAGTCAACCTCAGCAAACGATCAGTTATAGTTTACCATTTTCTACCTTGACACTGGTTCACTCAGCAGTTACACTCACAGATTTCTGCTCCGATGAACAGTGATCCTCTTTTTGCCTGTTCATCTTCCAATTTGGGGGGCAGAAGTTTTCCCTGTGCCCTCTTTTCTCTTCTGGGTATAAGAAGAGTTGTTGATTTTTCAGTTTGTTCAGCTTTTTACTTATTTTAGAGCAGAATGGTAACTTCCCAACTCCTTACATGTCAAACCATCATTATTCTTTCTTTAAACAAATTCTTGCTAAGTGAGTTTTTCTAAGTTAACCTTAAAATCACCTTACCAACTTTCCAATGAAAAATAAGAAATGAACAAAAATACACTATTGTAGCAGCAATTGTTGTTTCTACAAAGGGGATCATACATTTCTTCAATTATACAAATGATAATCCACGTGATTGTACACTTCACAAAATTTTAAGTCTTTTGCAAAGACTCATTCTGTCCTGAGAAAACTTTACAAGGTAATGACTGTTATCTCAGTATTACATATGAGAGGAGTGAGGCATAGAGTTTAAGACATTTGTTAAAATTCGCCTAGCTAGTAAGGGTGACATGAAGTATCATGACCAAGGCAGTTGGGTGTCAGACTGTCCACCTATCCAACATAATCTTAGATATACTTGGAACATGCAGGGCATTTAGTAAGTGCCTCTGGCCACAGAAGTCAATGCTTTGGAGAAAATTTCCCTCCATCTTTTAAGACAGCTACCACCCAGGGCAGACATGGAGACATGCCCAGAGTTGAGGTGATAGGCTTGGACATTTATTTATAACAGAGTTTGCTCCCTGCAAAATGTGGTAGAAATAGTTGAAAAGAATCTTGAATGAAACAAAGACTGAGTCTGGAGCCACACAAAATGAATTTGTCATCTGATGTGTATAAAAAGAGCCTGACATAGACTTGGGGTCTTGAGAAAATGTTCAGAAAGGACAGAGAAGGCTTAGAAATTATAAGAGGATAGTCTTTATATTTCAAATTTCTCTCTTTCATCAGAACGATGAGACCAAAGTATGCCACAGAAGGCACCAGGATGGAGCTGGGTCTCAGTCAGGTCTTGGTTTTAAGGAGATGTTGTGAGGGCTGCTCCATCATTTGAGGGTACAGTTATGGTGCCCATAGGTATGGTAAAGGTACACCCGCCAGGTACCTTCTTTGTTCATCTCATTGGCTTTGTTTCCCATTTCTTTCTTTCTTATTTCTCATCAAACTACTAAAACCCATAACATCAACTTCTTAAATCTATTTGAAGAAAGCATACCATTTTCATATACCCCAAAGGTATATTTCATGATTTTCACTGCAGTATTTTTGTGTCAATAAAGAGTTGTCTCTGTATCTGCTGAGAATGGAACATTTGGAATATGGATTATGTGGCTGGTAGAATACTGTAATGCAAAGGAACAAAGTTGGTCCCTGCAAAAAATAGATTGAGATATATTGTGCAATACTAATATAACTTAAAGCACAAAATAGTATTTTTTCATGAATCAAATATTAGATATTTATAGATCTATAGTTATCTGTAGATGAGCACTGTAGTGCACACCTGTAATCTCAGCACTCTGGGCAGCTGAGGCAGGAGGATCACAAGTTTGATCCCAGCCTGGGCAACCCAGTAGCATAGTCAGACCCCGTCTCAAAATAAGGAATAAAAAAGGTTTGGGATGTGACTCAGTATGAAGGTCTTGGGTTCAATCTCCAGTACCACAAAAGTAAAATAAAATAAAAATTATAAAAATAGTAAAAGAATAAGTTTTACAAGAGATATTTATTAACAATGACATAATATATACTAACCCCAAGGACTGACTATGACAAAACAGATGTTAATAGACTTTCCGCCACAGACAGTCATCAAACTAGAGAGAATTTCTGAAGCATCTGTTTTAATCATTGAAGGTGAGTTCTGTCTTTGCTCAATTTCTGCTGGAAGAGTACTTAGACTTTTATCAACATCACAGGTGTTCCACTAACCTTGCAAAACCACATGTTAGGAAGATCAAATTCTTGCAGCTGAGCTATTGTTTTTGTTCTTCTTTCCTCCTTACTTCTTGTCTTCTTTGGCTTACTTAACTATATTTACTATTTGTTTTATTTTCTCTGCTGGCTTTTTATAGTTCTTTGATTTATTTAATTGAGATTGATTTAAATAACATTATATATTCTTAAATTGTGACAGTCTCATTTGAGTTAATATTATACCATTTCATGCACAATGAAGAACCTTACAATAACATACTTCTATTTATTTCTCCTGTAACATGTTGTTTTCATATACTTTACTTTTATATATAATAAACAAATCCATCATCATAAATTTTAACTTAAGCAATCCACAATCCATGTCTTTTTAAAAAGCTTCATAGAAAAATTATCTTTTAGACTGACATATTCTCATTTCTTCTTTCATTTAACTGAGTGTATATTTAATATTATTTATCTTTAGCCAATTTGTTTTGGGGGAAGGGAAAATATTGCTAAAAGTATCTATTTTGCCCTTGTTTTCTAACCACATTTTTACTGGATACAAGAGTTTGGGTTGACTTATTTTCATTTCAGCATTTAAAGTATGACATTCCATTGTACTATAGCTTACATTGCTTCTGAGAAGAATTTAGCAATGCTTCTATGCTACTTTTCTTGTATGTATGAGGGATTTTATATTTTGCTGCTTTTCAAATTTTTTTTTTCATTTTAAATATTTTCAGCCTGGTTTGCCTGTAACATGTGTCAATATGTCTGTGTATTTAAACTGTGATTTGTTGAGATCCTTGGATCCCTGTGTTGATATTATTCTGCAAATTTGGAAAATTTTAGCTCATTTTTGTCAAATAATTTTCCCTTTCCCAGTTTCTCTCACCTTCTAACATTTAAGTTCCATATACATTAACCATGGATTAAACTACTCAGGCCTTTGAATCTCTGCTAATTTTTAGTCTTTTTTATATTTCAAGTGCAGTGGTTTCTACTGACCTGTATTCAGCTTCACTGAATTTTCTCTTCCATTTTTCCATATACTATGAATCTTACCCAGTGAAATTTTCATTTTTCTGTTTTAGAATTTCCACTTTATTTATTTTTATAGTTTTAGTTTCCCTGTTGAGATTTTCCCATTCATTCACTTATTTTAACTAAAATTTCTTTTAAGTCTTTGAACATGTTTATAAAAGCTTACATAAATTGCTAAGTTTTCTGTGTAATCTTAAGACCTATTTGATAGAGAAGTTTTTATTTATTTTTCCTGGTTATATATAAAAATTTTCTTCTTTACATATTTGGTAATTTTCCTTTTTTACTGTTTGTTATATATTATGACTGCTACATAGTTGAGACTGTATTTTGCCATCTTTGTCTAAAGACTATTGAGTTTTATTTATAATTAAATTAATAGGAGAGACTTTGATCATGTTTGCACTTGTGTTGTTAAGCTTTGTTAGAATGGGAGCTGAGTCATCCTTATTCCGAGATTGACACACCTTATGGTGAAGTGAAGCCTCTGTTGGGTCTCAATTGATTTCTTGGAGTGTTAGAGAGATTTCTCAACCCTGTCTGGCCCAAACTACTGTGGCTCTCATTGCTTTATGTCCTCTAGAACCTCCATTTCTGTTTATATTTTCTCCTGTAACCTTTTCTACTCCCCGAGGTCTTACAAAGTTATACCATGTACATTCATATTTTAGTATTCATCCCAGAATTCCAGAAGACTTCTATGAAAACTTCTATGAAAACTTCTTGAGCTCCTTCTCTTAGACCTTCTTTTATTTTTTTTTAACTGTCTTGTCTTTTAAGTTCTTGTCATTTCAGCTGTTTTAAAATAAACTCCAATTGAAAGGCATAGAGATTGTGAGACTCAATAGAGGAGTAAAATAGAACTATACACTATTAGAAGAAGCACATTTGAAATATAAAGAGATAGGTTAAAAATAGAAAGATAGGAAAATATGTACCATGTTAACATTAAGCATAAAAAATGTAGGACTTCTATTATATCAGAGGAAATTTAAGAATTTTATCAGAATTAGAGATTATTTTATTAGAATAAATTATTGGTCATTCATCAAGAGGAATAGCAATACTAAAAGCAAGTAGACCTGAGAAGACATTTTCCAAACACACAAAAAAATTTACAGAATTAAAAGAAGAAATAGATAAATCTATAATTATCACTGGAGTCTTACATATTTCTCTCTCAATAGTTGATTGAACAATTAGATAAAATTGAATTTGGAAAGCATTGTCAATCAACTTGCCCTACTTGATATTTGCAAAAGCTGAAACTTGATTAATTCATAATACACAATTGTTTTAGTGTATGTAGAATATTTACCAAAACAGAACTTATGCTAGACCTTGATACAAGTCTTCACGTATTTCTTTGCATGTGTGTATTTTTTTTCGCTGTTGAGACAGGGTCTCACTATGTACTTCAGGCTTACCTGATCTCACTATGTAGCCCAGGCTGACTTTGAACTCATGACCATCCTCCTGCCTCAGCCTCCTGAGTGCTGGGATTATAGACATGTGCCACCATACCTGGCAAGTAGTCTCCATATATTTCAAAAGATTAAAATCATAGAGCTTTTTTTCTCTGATTATATGAAATCAAAGTTGAAAATAAGTAATACAAAAATCTGGAGCATATTTATATAATTTGCTATAAACCACACACTTCTAAATAACCTGTTTGATAAAGGAAAAGAAATGACCGTGGAAAATGGCAAAGATTCTTAAAAAAGTGATATTGAAAATACAGCACCTGTATGGGAGGCAACTAACACAATACTTATGGGAAACATGTTGTCTTAAATGTTTATATTAAAAGAGAAAGTATCAAAAGCCAATGCACTAAACTTTAAGTCTAAGAAAATCAAAGTAAATTCAAGCCATGCAAATAGAAGAAAAGGTGTAACAAAGAGAAGAATAGAGAGAACAGTGAATATAAATTGAACAAACATTGAAAAAAATGGTCCTTGCTAAAGATTAATAAAGTTGAGAAATCCCTAACTAGATTAATTGAAATCAAAAGAGAGTAAGTACAAATATTCAATGTCAGTAATAAAACAGGTGATCACTAGAGATAAAACAAATATTTAACACATAATAAATACTATGAATACTTTTCTGTAAAAATTAACAACTCATCTGAAGTTTAAAAATATATTAAAAGACATCAATTAGCAAAGCCAACAATATAAAAAAGATGATTAACCACATAGCTGTTAAACTGAATTTGTTATCAAAACGTTTCTACAAAAGCCTCATATATCAGATAGATTCAGTGTTGACTTCTATCAAATTTTAGTGAAGAAATAATACCAACCTTACACAAACTCAGAAAATATAGAGGAAAAGAATGCATCACAGCTTTTTTGATGAACCTAGCTCAATGATAATATGGCAACTGAAGAACATTAGAAAATAAGAAAATTACAGATCAATATTTTTCATGAGCTTAGATGCAAAAGTCCTCAACAAAATATGAGTCAGTAAAAAAAAGGTACTTATGTTACATCATGCCTATGTGGATTATTTAATGAATGCAAGGTTGGTTTAACGTTAAAAATTAACTTACCAGAATTACCAAAATAAATTTTAAAAACACATGACCACCTCAATAAGTGCAGAAAAAAGTCATTTGTTAATTTTCAACACCTATTCATGAAAATTTCTCTGCAAAATAATTATAGAAGAAACATTTCTGATACTCAGTTCTTCCTAATAACAAGAACAAGTAATAAATACTCACTTTAATCACTTCTACCCAAAATTTACTGCAGGGTCCAACCCTAAGAAGAAGGAAAGAGAAATAAAAGACTTCAAGTTTGGAAAAAAAGAAATGAAAATACCAAAAGTTTTGATGTAATAATTGTTGAGCTTATGATTTTTCAACTTTATAATGGTGTGAAAACAACCTGTGTTCAATAGGAATACTTCTCATTTTGAATGGTCTTTTCCATTAAATTTATTGGTACATTTTGGGTATATAATACATTTATCATTGGGATCTTGTACCTTTGCATGTTGCATATTGGTTCTTATTTTTCCCCCATTCCCCTGCCCTCCCTTCACCCCCTCCACTCTTCCCTGTTTACAAAGACTTTGTTTCCATTTTTTCCTTTTCTCATATTTTTTTCTTTTCCCTTCTTTCCTTTCCCCTACTCCTCCTGCTTCCCCTACTCCTTTAGATATTTTCTTCCTATTATACAAAATCAATTACACAATTTAAAATTACAATATCAAGATTTAGAGTACATTACCACAGATTACACAGAATTTAAAAGGATATAGAAACCATATTACAAAAATCTTTTTTGAAATAAATTTGACAACTTCTATGAAGTACCTTGGAAGACAAATTAATGAAACTGACTCTGGAAGAAATATAAAATTTGAAGAGCACCTATTAAAGAAAGTATATTCCTAGCTTGAAAACCTACCTATATGACAACAACAGGCTCATACACATTTTAACTGATGAATTGTATCAAACATTTAAAGCAGGAAAAAGAAGGAACACTTCTCCCTTCATTTTAGGAAATCAACATTGTGCTAATACTAAAACTGGATAAAGATAATAAAAGAAAAAAGTGTGAACATAGATAAAATTTGTTTAACAAAACAAACTATTAGAAGTCAGATCTGGCAGTATGTAGAAAGTGGTCTTATTATAGGGATGGCAGTGTTGGTTCAGCATTGGAAGATCCACCCCTAAAAGTCATCATTTTAACAGAAGAAAGGAAAAAGCCATATGATCCTGTCAGTAGTTGCAGAAAAAGTATTGGACTAAATTCTACAGTTGTTCGTGGTCAAAGCTATCATGAGTCTAGAAGTAGAACAGAATCTTCTCAATAGATAAAAGACATGTACTCCATACTTCTACCCAAAACACCTTATATGAATGGAAAAGACACAATGCTTTCTCCCTAAGGTGGGGAACAAGGGCAGATATGCCTACTCTTTATCTGTCCATTAAACTTTGAAACATAGTCCCATATCAAAATAGTCTGGCAATAAAAAGGAACAAATAGCATAAGATTGGAAAAATGGAAATAAAATCTTTAGATGTAGATGAAATGATCCTCTGCAGAGAAAATACTAAGAAATCTCTAGGAGCCCCTAGAACTTATATTTGAATTTAGCAGGATTAGAAAACACAAGGTATAAATAAAAATTCAGGTCTATGTATACTTGCTATAAATGAAGAATTGGATACTGAAATTTAAAAATTATGTAGGAGTAAAAGTACCTAGAAAAGTAAAAAGAAAACAAAGAACAGTGTTGGAAGACATTTATTACCTAATTTTAAGACTTCCTCTAATATTACAGTAATCTAGGCAATGTTGGCATAAGGACAGACATATAGATCAATGGAATAAAACAGAGAATCTAGAAATAGAACTACACATACATGGTCCACTGATTTTTTTTTTTTGTGGTACCAGGGATCGAACTCGGGTTCTTGTGCTTGCCCAGCAGGTGGCGAAACCACTGAGCTAAATCCTCAGCCCCTTGGTCCACTGATTTTTGACAGATTATTTAACATTAACATTTTATAGAACATAAACTCAATTCAAGAGCAGATGAAAAGATAGTGTTTTCAACAAATGGTACTAGGACACCTAGTATCCATATGTAAAAAATTAACCTCAACTCTATTTTATACATAAAAATAACTTGAAAGGATCTATGAACCTAAATATGAAAGACTAAAACTATAAAATTTTAAGAAGAAATTTTAAGGGAAATTGTTCATGAATTTAGAGTTGGCAAGAATTTCCTAGGATACAAAAAACATGATGTATAAAAGAAAGAAATTGATAAATGAGATTCCATCAAAATTTACAACTTTAAAAGACATCATTAAGAAAATGAAAAGTAGTCCTTAACCAGAACATATTTATAATACATATAACCTATGACCAGAATATATAAAGAACTCTTACAGCTCATTAATAGACAACTCAATTAAAAAGTAGACATAAGAAGATGATAAATAGCCAATACAGCACAAGGAAAGGTGTGCAACACTAGAATCAGAAAAATACTAATCAATACAATAACAAGATTATATTATAAACTCATTGGGGGAATTGAGATAAAAGTTTTAAAAGAACAGATGTCAGCTTAGGTGAGAACCAGTTAGAACTTTCTAATACTGCTAATGTGACTGTAAAATGATACAACCATTTTGGAAAACAATATAGAAATTTCTTATATTACTGTTAAAAACCAACAGTTCTGTTCTTAAGTTTTTACTTAAGAGAAATGAACACATGTTCAGAATAGATTAGTACATAGAAGTTGACTATCCTTTATCTGAAATATATGGGACCAGAGTGTTTCAGATTTTGGGTTGAAATCCACTTGATCTGCAAAGAGGATAGCTATTCCTGCTTTTTTTCTGGTTCCTGTTGCATGGAGTATTGTTTTCTACCCTTTAACTTTCAGTCTATGAGTTTCTTTTTGAATTAAGTGTGTTTCTTGTATGCAGCATATTGTTGGATCTTGCTTCTTGACCCATTCTGCCAGTCTATTTCTTTTAATTGGTGAATTGGAACACTTAACATTGATGGTTATAACTGACTCATATTGACTTATCATTGTCATGACCTTTTCTTTTTGTTGGATTCTTCCCCTTTGCATTTAATTTATTGTCATGCCCAATGGATTCATTATGCTGGGCTTCCTGGAGTTGTGATTCTCATTGTCTTTTCCTAAGATATTGTCTAAAATTTTTTGGAGTGTTGGTTTGGTATTCATGAAGTTCCCAAGGTTCTCTTTGTCATGAAAGTATGTTGTTTCTCCATCAGTTTTGAAAGATAGTTTTGTAGGGTCCATCAATCTGGGTTGGAGGCTGTTTTCCTTTAGGGCTTGAAATATGTCACTCCAAGCTTTCCTTGCCTTGAGGGTTTGCAATGAGAAGTCTACTGTGATTCTTATGGGCTTTCCTCTGTATGTGATTTGTTTCTTTTCTCTAACTGCTTGTAGAATTTTGTTCTTCTCTTGGGTTTCTGGAATCTTAACTATTATATCTGTATGTGTAGATTTTTTTTTGATCATGGCTAGTTGGAGTCCTATATGCCTCACTAATCTGTATGTCAAGTTCTTTCCCCCTGCTTGGGAAGTTTTCTGCCATCACTTCTGTGAACAGTTTTCTTATGTCATCTCCACTCTCCTGTTTCTTCATTAATTCCAATCAGTCTTATGTTATTCTTCTTTGCATCGTCTAGCAGCTGCTGAGTTTATTTCTTGTGGTCCCTTACTATTTTAAAGAGATTCTTCTTTTCCTGGTCACTAATTGCAATCTTATCTTCTATATCTGAAATGTTGTCCTGACATTGGGTCACTCTGTTGCATAGACCTTCAGTGGAGTTTTTAATCTCCTGGAAATCTGTTTGCATCTGTTTTATGGATTCCATTTGTTTCCTATGTTGGGATTTCATTATGTTCCTCAGCTCCTCTATTTTTTTAAATCTGTGTCCTTTCTAGACTTATTAACCATGTCTTGCACTATGGGCACAATCTCTGCTGTTATCTGAGAAGTTATTTCTGATTTCATTTTTTCCAGATCCTCTTTTGTTGCCAGTTCAGGGAGTCCAGGGGGTTGAGTATCAGATTGTTCCATTTTGTTTCCCTTTGGGTTTGCTTTAGGTGATCTGGAAGTCTGGTTTTGGGACTTGTTTACGTGTCTTCTCATTTCAACAGGGGTGAGGGGGTGGGAGGGGTGATGTGTGCTGGTGGTGCCCACAAGGCTCACCTCCTCAGTGCTTGGGGCTGTGGTATGGTGGCCCGGAAGGTTCACCTCCTCTGTGCTCAGGACAGCTCTGCTCCCCAGCTCATTTTGCATCTTTATCTTTTCCCAGCTTAATGATTTGAAGTACCATATTTTTTCTGATGCTGGAAAGTGGCAGAGAGCCACCATTCCCAGACAGCCACACAACAATTCAGGTAAGCCACGGGGTACTCTACCATGTATTTTGTAGCTAAACTATAATATTCTGTAAGTAAGATATATTAAAAATATTTTGATACAATATTTTCAACTTATGTTTATGGAAATATAAATCTATCAAGGAGCATCTGTATTAATCTTTATAGATATAGAATTGTATTTGTAGAAAAGCCAAAAGAAATTAAAATTGATTACAAATAAGTGAATTTAAGGTTACTAGAAACAACATAAATACTAAAAAACCTTTTGCATTTTTATGTATTAAGGGGGAACAACTCAAAAGTGAAATTTTAGAATATTATATATAATAAAATAAAATATATAAGAAAATATGTGTGGGACTTGTCCTGAAAAATACACAAAAGTACCTAGGGTAATTATCAAAGATCTAAGTGAATGAAGAGATATACTATGTTCTTAAATTTTAAAATGCACTATTGTTATGATATCCTACATCCCAGGATTGACTCAATGTCATCCAAATCAAAATCACTACAGTTTTCTTCTTTTAGGTGACATGCTGAATCTTAAATTCACAAGGAACCAAGAATAATCAAAACAATATTAAAAGAGCAGAAAATTAAATGACATATTACCTGGTTTTAATACTTAAAAATCTTAATAATAAAGAAAAATTGCATGGGTGCAAAATAGACAAATAGACTAACAGAATAGAATGTGGAGGCCAGAAATAGATTCACAACTGGCTTTTGACAAAAGCTACAAGGCAATTTAACGGGAAAAGCATGGCCTTTCAGCATATGATGTTAAAACAAAGATATTCATATTGAAGAAAATATGTACTCATACCCTACCTGACACAATACACAAAGAGTAACTTGTGGTAGATTATAGATATAAATTTAAAAGCTAAAACTATAAAATTCTTAGAAATAAACATAAGAGCATACTTTATTGAACTTTGGGTAGCCAAACATGTCTTAGATGTAACATAGAAAACACAAATTATGACAGAGAAAAGTGATAAGACCTGATCCAAATTAAAGCTTTTGTGGATAAAAATATGCCATTAAAAGTGAATTGGGATGGAATTCTACTCAGGAACACAAAAGATGAACTATTGATACACACAACAGCTTGGATAAATTTCAGTGAAGCTAAGTCAGCAAAGTCAGTCTCAAAGGGTTACCCAAGGTATGATTCTATTTTTTTTGGCATCCTCCTTGATACAAACTACATGCTGTCCTCCTCTTAGACCCACTGTGGTGCAAACAGCAAGATTTTCTTTTTATGACTAATGCTCCATTACATGTAAGTGCCAAATTTTCTTTATCCATTCATCTATTGATGGATACCTAGGCCATTTCTATATCTTAGCTGTTGTTGATAATGAGGTACTAAACATGAAAATGCAAGTAACTCCTTGATAAAATAATTATTTTATTTCCTATTTCCTTTATTGTATTGTACTCCAGTAATATATAGGAATATTTTTGTCAATGAAAAAAACCTACAGTAATAGGGAATGCATCAGTGATTTCCAGGTATATGGGTGGGGAATGTGTGAAGTTTTTTGAGATGGTGGAACTATTCTCTTTATTATAGTGGAGATGTGAATCATTACTTGTGTTGATAGAAAATGTATACCAAAAGGATGCAATTGTACTCTTTGTTAATAGAAAGCAAAATACATCAGTTCATAACTAAAGATAGGTAGAAAAGATTTGTTCATTATACATATCAGGGAAAAACTGGTATTCAAATATACACTTGATCTTAGCCAAAAGGCTGAGAAGCAATTGGTATTCAAAATATAAAGGAACTCCTACAGCTCAATGAGAAAAAATCATTTTAAAGAATGGGCAAAACATGTGAACAAATACTTCACAAAGGAAGATATTTAAATGACTAATAATCCCATGAAAAAGTGACAATATCAGTAATCATCAGGGGAATGCATATGAAAATCATTATTTGGAGAGATATATGCTTAGTAGCATGATTAGAATTTCAACAACTCTCTATGTTAAATATTGGTAAGGATATGGAAGAAGCAGATTGCACATTGTTGGCTAACCGTCAAATGGTGCAACCATTTCGGAAAATAGTTTGGTAGCTTCTCATAGAATTAACCATACACCTTACCTTTGAGCCCAGCAATCCCATCCCTACACATTTTCCCAAGATGAATCAAAATATATATCTGCAAAAGACTTGTGAAAGAATGGCCACAGCAAGTTTATTCATAATTACTAAAAATCAGAAGGAACCTAGACACTCATTAAAAGTAGAACAGATGAGCTAAGGATGTTGCTCAGTGGTAGAGCACTTGCCTAGCATGTGTGAGTTCCTGGGTTTCATTCCCCACAGGGTAAAAGAAAAAAAAAGTACAGTGGATAAAATATATTGCCAGGCATAGTAGGACACATCTGTAATCCTAGCACTCGGGAGGCTGAGGCAGGAGGATTGCCATGAGTTTGAGGCCAGCCTGGAATACATAGTGAGTTCATGCCACCCTGAAACACATAGCAAGACCCTGTTTCAACCCCCCCCAAGGAAGTAGTAGATTCATATACCACATTACAACTCAACAATAAAAATGAATGAAGGATTGTTGATATCCACAACAGGTAATCACAGAAACATTGTGCTAAGTGGAAGAAACCTGATACAAAGATTATATTCTTTAGAATTCCATTCATAAAGTTCTCAAACAGGTAAAACTAATTTATGGAAATAGGAGTCAGAACAGAAGGGGCTTAGGTGGGTAGGAAGGCAGCTATCCACTGGGAAGGAGCACAGGGAAATTTCTGGGGCGATGGAAATGTTCTATATCCCCAGAGAGATGTAGAATATATATATGTCCCTAACTCATCCATCTGTATACTTCAGTGACTTCTGCTATATGCACATCATGTCTGATTAAAAATAAAATAATACGTTCCTATAGGGAAATTAGAACTAGCAATTAGGGGAGGGGGGTGTAATAATGCAATACACAGATATACGGTAGCCTTGCTTCTACTTTGCTGGGCTTCAGATGCCAGAAGGGGTGCAGTTTCTGCTCAGGTCCCTTCTTGAGTTTGTCTTCACCCTGCCCTTGAGACTCCTCCTCCCTGCTTACCACTGAGGATTTGGGAAACCACACTTCATTTTGATGTTTCACTCCACTTGGTTTGGGATTTTACTTCCCACCCTCTTCTATGGGGCTAGAAAGCTGGGGTGTGAGCAGGGGATGCGAGGAAGTAGGGGAGAAGTGGCCTTTTCTTGTTCCCTTGACTTGGCCCCCTCACTGCTCTGAAATTGAGATTTGGGTTCAGCTACCTAGTGCCAGCCCAGGCCAGGCCCAAAGCGTTTCCGCATGCTTAGGAGAGGAAGTGTGCATAGTAGCAGGAGTGGGACAGTTGGAGCTTTCCTTACCATGCCCTTTTATCCTCCCCATCCCCCGGCCCTGTTTCTTTGGTACCGGGGATCCAGCTCAGGACTTTGCGCTTGCGAGGCAGGCTGTGGAAACACTGAGCGAAATCCCCAACCCTCCCCATCCCTTTTTTAAAAAATATAAGATTTTTACCTTTAAAGTCCAGAGGCTGAGACAGGTCTCCCTATCTGTGGAGAACACCATGCTGAGGCTCACCCTGCCAGGCTCAGCATGGCAGTCGGTCTTCCTTAACCCTTCGGAAAAAAAAAAAAATCAAAGGAATGCATTTCTTTCCTTCTCCTTTTCCTTCTGCTCTACTGACCTTTTGCTTAGCTTTTTGCTAATGTCATTTTCACTCTTGGTTGGGCTTTCTCGACAGTAAGGAAGACTTCTTTATGAAGCCGCGGTGATAAACTAGGGTCATGCATTCATTCACATGGAGGAAACCACTTCATCAGCTCTGGCCTCCATATCAAATCCTTCTAATCTAATCAGGAAAACAGCAAAACTCCACAAGAGCTCTTGTAAATCCTGTCACTTACTACCTCCCCAGGTTTTGAAAAATGCAGTTTAATTAGCAAAATAAAAGAACTTAATCTTACTCTGTATTATTCACACAAGTAAAAATATATGCATCAGCTGCAAATAAAAATAAATTGCATAGGGCTATTCACCAAGTGCAGGGTTGGGGGAGGAGGAGGCTGCAGTTGGCCCTGATGGTGAGGAAGAAAACACATTCTGGGCTTTGTTAGTGCCTTGTAAAAATTGTGCCAAGAAGCTCCCCTCTTCATAAATATTTCACACACTCTTAATACAAGGAAGAACAATTTTTAGGCCAAAAGGTGTACTAACACATATATCCCACTGTCTATTTCTGCTTGCAGTTTTCGTAATGTGTGGTAAGACAAAGATGATACTGTCGATCTTTAAAAAAATATAGAAGTAATAAAATAGAGCTTTTTCTAACAATGATTTAAAAAAAATTCTCATCTTCGAAGATGATTGCAACAATGATGAAAAATACAACTTTTTTTGGTATTTCCTTTTTAACTGTAGCCACCTCTACTCTTTTCCATATTCATAAAATGTATACGGAGCTAATTTTGAATGTGCCCTTTATGACTCTGTCACAGTTATAATATCGTCATGTACTGAAGGCGTAATTAAAGATTTACCTAGATTTATGAGACTTTATCATTATCAATAGGGTTAAGGAATGCCGGGGAGACACATTGGTGGAAGATTTTACTCAGCAGTTTCTTGAGCAATGACAGTCCTGGTATTACTTTAGTGCTCAGGAAAATAAAATGACTGTTTGGTGCAAATATATGGCCCTTTATTAGAAAGGGAAAACCAAAGACACTTCAGTCAAAACACCTCTGTGCCTGCCTGCCGCTCCTTTTCCAGAGAGAGGAAACCAGGAGAAAGCAAATTGTCTCATTCATCCATGGAAATGTGAGCTTTGGAAACATCAGCTCCCACCAGCGGAGGAGCACTGACCTCTCAGCTTCTCCTTCATAAGCCTTGGGCCATATTACAAACGATGGACCAATGTGCCTTTGAAACAATAGGAGGCAGCTGGGTGTGGTAGTACAAACCTATAATCCCAGAACTCTGGGAGGCAGAGGCTGAAGGATCACAATTTCAAGCCCAGCCTGGGTAATTTAGCAATTTAGCAAGATCCTGTCTCCAAAAAGGGTCTGGGGATGTAGCTCAGTGCAAAGGCCCTGGGTTCAATCCCTGATATGGTACTGAAAAAAGAAGGAGGAAGAGGAAGAGGAGGAGGAGGAGGAAGAGGAGGAAGAGGATATAACTTTCCACGGAGCCTCACTCAGCCCTCTGCAAGGTAGAAACTACCTTGCAATTTGTGACTGCTCCAAATGTAGGTCCTGATCTGTTATCTTCCCTTGGTCTTCTGGTTTTAGAACCAGGGGAGTCTATAAAAAGCAGGTCTTGGTGACAATTGCAGAAGTCAGGTTTTCTTGCTATATGTGATTAGCATTTCATTTTCCCATTTTCAAGTCAGGAGCTGGGACTCTGGTTCTGGCCAGGTCCTTCTGTCTTCCTTTTTTGAGTCCAACAGGTATTTGCCCTTCTGCCTGGCAAGGACAGAAGATTCCTTATCACTTCTAATTAGTCAACATCAAGCACCCAATAGCCATTTTTCACTTAATGGAATTGGTTAAAAGAGAGAGATGGGGGTGGGAGTGCAAGCTCACTGCTGTGGTTTAGATGAATGTCCACAAAGCGTCTTGTATTAAAGGCCTGGTCCCCAGCCCATGGCACTATTGGGAGATGGTGGAACCCTTCAGAGATGAGGTCTAGGTAGAGATGTTGGGTCATGGTGTGTGTGGGAGGCATGCTTTCTGACTACCATGAGATAAGTCTCCCTCTGCCACATGTTCCCACCATGATGTACTGCCTCACTACAGGTCCAAAAGTTGTCATGGTCGATTGACCATGGACTGAAACTTCAGAAATCTTGAGCCAAAATAAACCTTTCTTCTTTTTAAATTTATTGATCTCAAGTACTTGTTCTAGCCCTGGAAAGCTGACTAACACTCTATGTTAAGAGTTCCTTGATCTAGGACTGAATTTCCACTTCCCCACATCATCCTCCTTATTGTGCTTCTCTTGTTCTGTGAGAACACCAACAAACACAGGATCAGGCTTATCCCTATGCTTTCTGCTTATCCTTTTCCTTTTAGCTGATGTCAGTGTAGCTCCTTAGTGCTCCACTGGCTCACTTTTCCTCCCCAAGCTTCTCAAAGGTCTCTGTCTCTCTCCTCTGACCAACCACGGATCCCATCCCCTGCGGCAGGACTGTAAAGGAAAACTCTCAGCTAGTGAAGAAGGATCCCTCCTTAATGGAGGAGGGGCAGCTTCCCAGCACAAATAACATGACCCTCCAATATTAAAGGAGCCTTCAATCCACTATTCACCATACCTCCTTTGCTGATGGCAATACTGATCTGCTCCCTGCCTGGAAGCCATAGAACGCAGGGTGAGTTTCTTCCTTGTATTTTCTCTAAATCACAGCATCTTCTTATTCTTAAAAATGGCCCCTGCACATGGAAGATAAACCGGAGCAAGGCAGAGGATGCAGTGTTGTACTGCTAGGTTCTTTGAAAACTGATAAGTGGCTTTAAATCTCTCCTATCCAGGTTAGTTAAAACCTGAGCCTCAAACTGGAGCACCACACATCTTTCCTTGTCATCTCTCTCCTAATTAACTCTGGGAAGGAACAACCTGAGATTCTCCTGGGTACTTCAGCCTGTTGGTCATTCCAAACCTTCTGCGTATAGTGAAATTGGCAAGTGAGTTGACAAGAAGGTGACATAGCTTAACTTATTTTTTAAATTGCTTACATTTATTAGTCTATTGAGGAGGCTGCAGTAGTTCATATAGAATTACACACGAGCCTCAGTGGGAATCTCTGCACAAGGGGAATGGACAGATAAAGCGACAGGTCAAAGTGATAGGAAAATGGCCTGACCACAGTTATCACCAATCTGACAGAAGTCCTGTTAAAGTGTTCAGGTCTCACTTTCAATATCTCTCACATATGAGAGAAGGAACATCTGTGGCAGGCCTGGCAATATGCTTTAGCAACATTTTGTGGGGCCAAAATTAACATTAACAAGAAGACAGGTTTGTGTTTCTCTGTATTTTCACTTATGAACACAACAATCCCAAGGTGATTAGCAATTCTGAGCTATGTTGGGCTGTGGGTTTGTATGCACAGCTCTGAGACACAGCACAAACAGCCTCACTTTTGAGCTCAGAGTATGGGGTTGGGGAAATTTTAGGAAACTAAATAGCTTTGAAAAGCTTGGATGTTTTTCAGTCCATGTTTAGACGTGAGGAAATGTGTACTGAGAAAATAGAAATGTCACAATGCTGCTGTGTTGGCTTGTCACCAATATTTGCTGGATGCCTGTGTTGGGCCAGGCTCTGTGGAGAGCAGCATAAGGTATAGACCTTGATGTCTAGGATAAGAAGTCAAGATGTCTCCATCCATCCATCTATCCATCCATCCATCCATCCATCCATCTTAGCATTTCTTGAATGACAGTTATTCTCTTAGACATTATGAAGTCATCTGTTACAGTAATCATCAGATGTCAAACTTACCTGAAGTAATTCATAGAGAGGTAAGTAAGACAATCAGATTCATAGGTAATTTCAACATATATCACAGGGAAAGTGTTTTGCCAAACCCTGTGTTTTTTGTGGGGGAGGTGGTCTGAGGAAGCAGAGTTAATTCTGGCATTTGATTGGCACGTCGATCTCCCACATCTTTAAGAATCTTTACTGCCTTGTGTTATTGGACTGATGTGAAGATTGAAAGTCCTTAGAAAAGTGAGTAGTCATGTAGGAGCTCAATGAATTGTAGTCATATTCACCATCCATCATGACCACCATGACCACCACAGCCACCATCATCTTCTTCACCACCAGGCTGGATTGTCTGCTTTTCCCTCAATATCTACTTTCCTCCAGATCCTTCTCCACCCTGCCCAGCACCCCAGAAAGAAGACCCACAGGGGTTTCATCTGTAGGCTTCTTTGCTGTCTGACTTCCCAATGCCAGTGGAGCATCTCTCCTACATGAGAACAAGGTCAGAGAGAAGGAGTACTTGTTCCACTAGCTTTCTCCTTTCTAGGTCATAGGTGTGTAGGACTACATTCTTCTACTAAAGGCCACAAGTTCCCATCACATGATTCTTTCTGAGTGCTTGTGCTTTTACTTTCCAGTAATTACTCCTTCCCCAGACCTCCAGGCCACAGGGTGGTAACAGCTTCCCTCCACCCCAGCCTAGGAGTGTTTCTTCATTCCTTGCTCTTCTTTTAATCCCTTCCTATACCACTCATTAAGGTCTTCAACTACTCTTTTCTTAGACCTAGATCTCCTGCCAGGACCTTGACTATCCAACCATCACCATCATCACCACCACCGTTACCACCACCACCACCATCATCAGTGCCATCCTCAGGTGGTCTGCTGTACCCTTGGCCACTATGCTTTCTGATCTCCATCAACAGCTTTCCCAAAGACACAAGGTACATATTTCATTAGCAAACTTCTAGCTATGGGCATCCGAAGTTTGAGCATCTGATGTTTGAATCTTCTGGGACTCAGCTTAAGTACCACCTCTTGCATGTAGCTAGTATTATGAAGAAATGGAGTAAGGAGATAGCTTGAACCCCAGCCCTGTTTGACTCTACCATTTACACTGATGATCACCAAAAGCCAGATCACAGTGTTTGATTACAAATGCAGATGAGGAGGAAGCCAGAAGAGGGACTACTGGAACCTCCAAACTTTGAGCTCATCACCATTGTAAACATCAGGTTTCTATCATAGCTGTTTCAACTTACCTTCCCCAAACAGTGGTATAAAAAGGAAAAATGAAAGCATCTGATCCTTGAGTTGCTGTGAGCCTCAAATAAGAAAATCTCTTTCCTGAAATTCCATGTTAAAATATAATAATTTAATAGGCAAAACAACAAAAAATGTCAGATCTCAAAGATATATTTGTTTCCTCATTCTCAGAGCCTTTGCCTATTACCTTATATGGCAAAAGAGTGAATTTTACCCTGTAAGGAATATCTGTGACTAAGTTAGGGATCTTGAGAGGAGGAGCTTATCCTGCGCTATCCTACTGGTCCTTGAATGTAACTGCATGTATCCTTGTAAGAGAGAGGCACAGAAAAAGTGGCTCAAAGACATGCTGAAGTGAAGACAGAGTGAAGTGGAGTGATACAGTGTCATAGTCCATTTTGCATTATTATAACAAAACACCTGAGGCTAGGTAACTTTATAAAGAAAGAAGGTTTATTTTGGCTCAGAGTTCTGGAAATCCAAGGTCAAGAGGCTGCATCTAGTGGTGCCCTTCTTGCTAGAAGAGTCCCAAAGTGGCACAGGGCATCACAAGACAAGAGACACTATATGTGTGTCTATATCCTTCAATCCTTGTGTACTTCTAATAGACCAGTATGGTGGTATTTAATCATGGGGGCACCACCCTGATGAGTTTATCTAATCTTAATCCCATCCCAAAGGCCCAATGTGTAAGTAGCATAGTCACATTAGTTTCTACCTTCTTTGTATCTCATGATGGGGGAACAGAAGACTTGGGTCAAGAGTAGAGTACATGCTTAGCATGCATAAGGCCCTGGGTTCAATGCCCAGCTTTCCACACAAAAAAAATCACAATGACAATTAAATTTAAAAACACCAACCCTTCAGGGACACACTTAAACCATATCCAAACCCTAGCATGTGGCTGAGGAACACCAAAGATTGCCAGGAGCTACCCAAACCTGGGAGAGACAAGATATAAAAAACTCTCTCGAGGGAGTGCAGCCTTGTGAATACCTTGATTTCAGACTTCTGACATCCAAAAATGAGAATGAATAAGTTTCTCTCATTTCCAACCACCAAGTCTGTGGTAACTTGTTGTAGCAGCTGTAGGGAACTAATGCAATAGTCTAGCAAACATCGTTGGCATTTTTATTATGCTCTGCCTATGCATGCCCAGCTCTGTACTGGGTTTATAGAGGGTAATGTGTCATGAATGACTCACAGTCCTTGGCCTTGAGGAGCTAAGGATCCAACTGGACAACAGTCCTCAGTGGGCTAGCAATGACTTGTGGGCCTTCTTCCTCTTTCTCTTTCTCTTCTTTTTCTGTTTTCCTGGAGCTTGAATCCAGGGCATTTCCAGTGCCTTTTAAAGATACAAATTTTATTTTGACACAGGGTCTTGCTAAGTCTAGGTTGCCCAGGCTGGGTTCAAACTTGTGGTCCTCCAGCCTCAGCCTCCCAGAGTGCTGGGATTATAGGAGTGCACCACCATATCCAGTTCCCCATGGACTTTTGTTAGGGGCAAGGGACTGTGCTGTTAAGATTTCCCTTATGCCCTGTTGTCTATCTGGAAGGGGTGGGATTGGTGTAATAGATGTCTCCATTCTCCACATCACTTCCATGGATGCAACATTGACAGCACAAGGTTGAACCAGCTCTGCTGGTCCCAGAATCCCAGGGGGGCAACAGTCCTGGCTCCAGAATAAATGTAGATGCTCCTCTCCCTGCAAGTGGCCAGCGGGACCTTCCCCAGTGCTCCAGAGCAGTACCCTTTGGTCCCTGGATGTCCACACCAGTAACAGCTTGTGGACACACACTGTGGTTCCAGCCTTTCTGACCTACCTTGTAGAAGCATACCAGGATGCCAGTGAGGTTTGGGGAAATTATAGTGGGGATGGCTTCGATCCTCCCTCCCAGATTTATGGAAAACATGAATCATTTCCACACTCGAGCTGGGCCAGGCTGAGTGGTACAGCCCTGCCTTACATGAAGTGCCACAGTGCATTTGATGCTGTGGCCATTGGGAACTGTTATCCAGACAGTGGGGGCCCGAGGGCATGGTGGGCTTCTGAGCCCCATATAGGGGAGTGCTTAGGAATGAGAGAGCTTTGGTTCCAGCTAGTGATGAAGGGGCACAGTGGTTTTCTTGGCATCTAGTTCAGGGGTTCCAGAGGACAGTGGTCATGGGGTGGAAGGAATATGGCAGACACATGGCAGGGGACACTGGAGCACCAGGCCCCTATCCCTAGCAGACTAGGAGGTGCCAAGTCCCTGAGACAGGGGCCCAATGTCCCCTCTGGATGTTGGGCTTCCTCTGCTGAGGAAGAGGTGGTCTCAGTGCACACCTGGAGAAGGCCGGGAAGATCCAACCTCACCCTCACAACTCCTGTAATTGAGCCAGCTGGTACCCGTCAGGCACTGAAACTTCAAATTCTATCTGGTCAGCATAGCCAGGCACTGCCAAGGTGGTTTGAAGCTGGATTTGGACTGCCTTGGGAGCTGTCTCCAGCGATGAAACAAACAGTCTCTGAGGTTAGTGGACTGTGACAGCTGCCAGCACTGCTCTAAGATGGGAGAAGGGATGGAAGCGAGTTCCTGGTGAGTTCCCACCAGGTTCAGCATGCACCTGGGCTGAGCCTACACCTGGAGCCTCCCTGCCTGGCCTCACCTTTTACAGCACAGGTGGCCATAGGGAGGTGGGCCCCGAAGTGTGCCCAGGGAGGGGAGCTTCCAGGGGTTTGTGGCTTTGAGATTTAAACAAATTTAAACCTTGACTTTCACCTTCACTGTGGGCATGACATTTATTCTCCCTCAGACTCAGTTTCCCAGTCTTGAAAACCGAAGTACTGATAATTTCCCAGTAGTCCACTGCTGCAGGTAGTCTCTTGGGTAATCACTGCAGGCCCTGGGCTGGTGGGTCTCGCCTGCTCTGGTGACTTCCATGGCCACAATCACTTGCCAGTTGTTCATTTATTTATTTATCCAACATATAATTGCCAAGCAGCTGTCTTGGTTCAGGCACTGAGGCTAGTGTTGTGCACAAGAGAGATAGGGTCTTTGCCCTCGGGGAGCTTAAATTCTCCTAGGAGAGAGTAGGTGATACAGGACCACTAATTACAAAAATAATTTCAGCACCCATTACGCCTATAATGTCTCTAAAGAAAATGGAAGAAAGGAATATGAAAGGAGGACCCACAGCTAGGCTGTGCCTCTGCAGTTGGCATCTGACACCCATCCTGGAACAATGTGTCACTCGCAGGAACCACAGTGACAGGTGTGTCCCTAGAGTTGTGCACTGTTACATGCATGGGTCTCGAGGGTGGCCAGAGGACCTCTTTCAAGAGTTGATCTGAATGAAGATCTGAGGGAAGCAAAGCTTTCTGGGATAGAGTGACTATGGCCAGGGTGACGTGGCAAAGCAGAGCGAGGGGGCCAGGGCAGGGTCAGAAGTGCAGGCAGGGCTGGCCACACAGTCTTGGAGGCCATGGGAAGTGGCCTGGCTTTGGCTGTAAGCACAGCCAGAATGCATTGCAAAGCTGCAGGAAGGGGCGGCATGGTAGGATTTGTGCTGTGAAAACCACACCATATCACTGATACCAACACTGTCATCTCCAGCTTCTGGGATCCCAGACAGGCTTAGTGCCTCCTACTCTTCCCAAACCCAAGTCACTTTTAGAAATGTTTAAATTGAAGCATAACACGGTAACTCATCATGGAAATGCATGGCCCACTTACCCCTTTCCCTGGTGGATGTTTGGATCAGTCTCAGTTTGGGACAATTATTTGTGACACCACTGGTGGGGGTCTTCTGGTGGCACATGCACACATGTCTGCTGAGGATGTGTTCAAGGGAACAACATGGCCAGGACACAGGGTAGGCATTGTAGATGTTGTGAAATGCTTTTCCAAAGTGGTTGTACTAATTCTCATTCCTACTTGCAGGGCAGTAAAGCTCTGTTGGCTCTGTATCATCAACCTTTGCTACCTTCCATGTTCCACTATGGTCATTTTGTGGGGTGGTATTGCATTCAGGTTTAATTTGCATTTCATTGATGACAAATGAGATCAAGCACTTTCGCTCGCTAGCTGTTTGGATATCCACTTTGCAACCCTTTCCATCTTTTCCCATGTTTCCTTTGGGTTGTTTCTTATTGACTCACCTGAGTTCTTATCCAACTCTTTGTTCCAAAGTCACCTTTATTTATTTATTTATGTTTTACTTTTTGCATTCCTAGGGAATGAACCCAGGGTCTTCACACTGAGCTACATCTCCAGCCCTTTAAAAAAAATTTTTTTTTGAGACAGGATCTCACTAAGTCGCTGTTACCTGGGCTGGGCTCAAACTTGTAATCCTCCTGCCTCAACTTCCCAGAGTGCTGAGATTGCAGGTGTGTGCCCCCACACCTGGACCTAAAAGTCACTTTTAAAGTTAGAAACTTGGTCATCAATGCTGACAGATGTGTCCACTCCTCCTCCTCTATCTTGCTCCCGCCCCACTCCCTAGCTCTACAGAGGTCTAGAGAATTTGGGGGTGTCGGATCCACTTAGGCCTTACTCCTACCTGTGCTCTGGGTTAAGTTATTCTCATTACTGGGCCTTGCCTCTGTCTGTGTCACCGCCTGGGAAATTGACTCAGTGTGTCCCCAAGCCCAGAGGCTGCCTCCGCCTTTTCCAGTCCACACGGAAGGCCGATGATGCCATGGCCTAGCCCCTCATGGTATCCCTCGGCCTTGCCATGGAGTGGACCTACTCTCATCTTGTCCAGGAGAGGTGATCAGTTGGGCAGATCTGTCTCTCTACTTTCCCAGTTCCCAGACCAGAGGCTCCCTGAGGTCTGGACACAAACTTAGAACTCAGTAAAGACGGATGCCAGGCCTGCAGTGTTCAGAGTCAGGACAGGACAGAGGAAGGGCATTACCTACCTTCCTCTTGCTCTTGGCCTGGGCCTGTGGGCATCAGATGGCCACGTCCACACAGAAGGGCAAAGGGCAGGCACACTGCCATCTCCTTGGGGACCCAATGCCTTGGGCTCTCCTGCCGTTACCCTCCAACCCAGGAGCCCAGGCAGGGCCTCCTACTCCTCCTCAGACTGTGCCCCCTTTCCCTGGAACCCCACCATGGAAGGGCCCGATCCTCATGCTGGTCCTCAAGCCTCCAACCTACAACAACCCACACAGTGCATTCCCCAAAACCGCTCTGCAGAGGGAAATAATGCAAACAATGCCTCCCAAACCAATGGTTCTCTCTAACACGTATTTAAACAAATCCCCTGACAACTGGGGAGAGTTGATTTTAGCTGAAGTCATACATGGGGGCATTTTTCTTCACAGTTTTGGTAACATTTATGCACATAACATTTAACACTTGAAGACAGCTTCTCCTTTTTGTTTTTTTATTTTGCCATTAAAATCGATCAACAAGACAGAAAACCTTATGTGCCAATGGGAAAGTGTGGTGGAAGAATTCTGGGCTTGTCTGAGCAGGAAGCTGACCTTGTGTCCTTCTGAGTTCGGGCCTCCCGGGACCACCTTGCCCATGGTGACGAACTGGGCCATCGCCCAGCCCCTTCACCCACGGACAGATTGCAGTCTGGGGCTGGGGGAGACCATCTGGCTCATCTCTACTCCTGCTGCCCCTCACTTTCCCAGGCAAGCCCAGCCTGGGGCCCACCTTGCTTTGGGCTTTGATTTGTTGCTTTGGCTCATAGTCAGAGAGGTCAGGCCAGGGGATGTCTCACTCTAGATTAAAAATAAAAGCCAGGACGCAGGCAGAGGGATTGGCCTGTCAGAGATGGATTTCAGTTTCTTCCCATAAGGTTTGATCCCATCCTGTCTCCTCCTCCCCAAGCCCTCCTCAGCCTTTGTCATCTTCAGCCCCTTGATTTTCCTCCAGGCTCCTTCCCATTCTTACTTGATATCAGCTCCCCTCCTGCTTCAGTAAAATCCCATGCCTATCTCTCCAAAATCTCACATTGCATGTGGAATCTTTCCCCTTCATTTATCCACTAGTTCCTTCATTCAACAAACAGCTGGTAGAGATTAGATTCTCATAGGGAAGAGAGACACAAGTAAGCAGATAGACAAGCGAATAACCAAGAGAAACCCCTACCATGGCAGATGCCATGGTGACAAAATAAGTGTGATGGGTCCTCCTAGCTGTCATTGGGCTGGGCCTCAGGGCGCCTCAACATTGAGTAAAACCCTATTCTGGATGTGTCACAGAGGGTATTTCTGGATGAGATTAACGCTTGTATTGGTGGCCTGAGAAGGTACATTTCCCTCCCCAGCACGTCTGGCCCCAAGGAACAGAAGCCTCAACTGTCCATGAGTAAGAGAGGCTCCTCCTGCTGGACCAGTGATGAAACGGAGCCATTGGTCTTCAGCTGCCTTTGCACTGAAACTGAAACATCTGCTCTTTGTGGGTCCTGAGTGTGCCAGCTTTCAGACTGGAACTTACACTCTTAGCTCCCTCACTCAGGTGGAAACTTACACCCTGGGCTCTCTTGTGGCTCCAGTTTGCTGACTGCAGATTTTGGGATTTTCAGCCTCTATACTCACACAAGGAGATTCCTTATACACCCTCCTGTTGGAAAAAGCTGACTGACGTGATTGGGCACCATGGTTGAGAGTGACCACTGTGAATAGAATTCTTAAGATGATGAAGAGAAAGGACCAGTTGGTCAAAACTCTACAAAAGGATATTGTACGAACAAGGAAGAACATGTGCAAAGGCACTGGGGTAGGAATGAACTTGGAGTATTGAGGAATTGGAGCGAAGTAAAAAATACATGAGTGCCTTCTCCATACCATTTCATACTCAGCATTTTTTCATCTGAGAGTGTGCCACGTCTCAGTGGAGATGACATACTCTTATTTTTTACATGCACTATATTCAGTTGTACTGTTAGACATTTTATATAAGAATATAGCAACTTAGACCAAATGTAGACTTGTTTTTCACAACAAACAAGGTAGTCATGGGTTCCTTGCTCACTAACTAGTTTGCAGTAGTTGAATGAATTCTTGGAGTTGTCACACCCCCTCTGACTGTCACACACCTCATCACATCTGTTTGGTGAGCTTGTTGGGTTGCCCAACAGGATGTTCCCACATTTAGAATATTCTCATGTCTACACTCAGGGTGGCCAGCCTGGTCCCTTGCCTTCAGCCCGGATATATATCATAGGTTCCTTGCAGATCCCTACCCCATTAGGCAACTAGCAATACTTCTTCCCTTGTAAACACGAGCCAGATCATTGATATTCCTCAAAGCCTGCTGGAAGCCACCACTGCACCCAAGTACAAACTGAAGCCCTTTTGGCACCCACAGGTCCTTAGGTGACCTGGCCTCATCACTTCTTAGCCCTGCTTTCCACTTCTCCTCTCCTCTCCCACTCCCTCCTTTTCAACCTTAATGACAAGCTCCTGTGCCTAGAACATGTCAGGCCCATTTCTGCCCCAGGACATTTGAACCTCACCTTCTGACGCTCTTCTACATATCTACGACTTCCTCCCTCACCTTCTTGAAGTCTTTGCCTAAATTTCACTTACCTTGACCAGCCTATGGATATTGCAGCTGCTTATTTTACTTCAGATCCATAGTAGTTCATTTGCTATTACTGTAACAAAATGCTTGAGCCTGAGTACTACATAAAGAAAAGAGGTTCATTTAGTTCACAGTTCTGGAGGGTATGGAGCCAGTTTCTGCCAGGTTTGTTGAAATCCTCATAGAGGATGGTGAAATGATGGTACGACTTGTATGAGAGGGGGAGATCACATGTTGAGATAGGAAGTCAAGGCAACCAGGGAGAGATCAGATTTCCTTTCATAACAACCTCTCAGGAGAACAAACCAAGACCCCACAAGAACTACATAAGTTCCTCTGAGGACAGCACTATTAATGACCAATTCCCTGCACCACCCCCACCCCCCAACCTATTTTTTCAGTACCAGGATTGAACCTAGGGTCCTCACACTGAGATATATTCCCAGCCCTTTTTAAATTTTTAATACTGAGACAGGTTCTCACTATATTGCTAAATTGCTCAGGCAAGGCTTCAACTGGTGACCCTCCTGCCTCAGCCTCCCAGAGTTCTGGGATTATAGGAGTACACTGCTACACCTCTTAAAGGTCCCAAAGCTTTTCACATCTCTACAGTGGATCCAAGCCTCTGCACATGATCTCTTAGCTGACAAACCACACCCGCTCCATAGAAAGTTCTTCTGAGCCAGTTTGCTTTTCTTTTCTTTTGTTTCTTGGAAATATTCTTGTGAAATGACATAATTTATGTGTGGATTATGTTCTTTATTTATTGTTTGTCTTTCCACTAGAAAGTAAAAGGACAGGAATTCTTTTTCCCAATTTTATTCACTGTTGGCATATGGTAGGTGCTCAAAAATTCAAGGTTCACAGGAGAAGAAACATTTGCCACATTTGCCTGTGCGTTCCTTGAGTATGTGTGAATCTCGTGTTTTGCATTTCAGACTTGTGTGAAAATTAAGGTAACAATGTATCAGAGTGTGCAGAGAAGATCCGCTCCACTGCTTTGGGCCTCTGCTACTACTACCAGCTAATAGGGAGCTAATAGGCAGCGAATGTTTGCTGTTCAGTTAAGTATTTTACTAAATGATTGCCTGGTTTTTCTCTGTAAATTTCAAAACCTGTAAGATGTAAACGTGTTCTTGCCTCTATTGTATAAATAAGGAACCAGGGCACAGAGAGGATAAAGAGCCATCTACCATCATTAAGTTGACATTCTGTGTAGCCAAGACCCAACCCAAGAAATCAGACTTCAAGCTCCTCTCCCAAGTGGTCGTCTGTCACTTTCCAGAAGAGCAGTGACACCCGAGCTTCAGAATGTGGGCTGGATGTACCTCTGACCCTGTTCTCCCAGGACTCTGATCACAGGGGGACCCCGAGCTCTCCATTTTTGGCCACTGTACCTGAGTCTGATGAAGGACCAACCTACCTCAGTGGGCTGTGTCATTAGCACAGACTCCTCATATCCAGATGGAACAGACAGGTCTTCACTGAGGAGTGGCCCATGCTGAGTCCCCAGTGTCTAATCTCCGAACTTGAAGATTTCAGACAAAAAATGACACAGGGCAGGAAACATTTGGTGGTGTCTGGGTGAGAAGGGAAACCAGATAGTTAAATCCTATTAGCTTTGGTCCTGATGCATGTAGGTCTCACCCCACCATATCCATCCCTGCCTTACAGGGAGCATGTGGCCTTAGTTATTAGCTCTCTTGCACATTTTGGATAAATGCCTTTAAAGGCTAGCCCAGTTTTTCTTTCTCTGAGTTCATTTCTCAGACAAATAGCAGATAGATAGATGGGGACCCAGTCAGCTCCAGGCAGGGCCACTGAGCTGGGTACCAGCATCCCTCCTCCTCCTCGTACTCTTCCCACTCCTCCACTCCTTCCTCCTCCTCTCCCTATTCCTTCTTCTCCCCCTCTTCTTCTAGGAATTTACAGACCATTTACACACACACTTTTCTTCACCAAGTGTAAATTTTCTAATTTTGATCTGTTATACCTAAATTCCCCTTCTAAAGAATTTCTACTCTGAGAAACAAGTTGATTTCTCTATTGAAGTGTTCCACTATAATTAAACTGATTGCTGAAAAAGACATCATTCTTCTTTTAATAAGGCAATTTGCATATTCAATAACTTTAGCCTCAGTTGCTGAAAGACAGTTTGAAAGTTTGTTTGTATATTCTCTCATTCAAATATTTTCAGATTACTTTACCTCCTTTCCATTAAAGTGGTGATAACTGAAAGAAACTACAAGAGAAATTTTCCTCTAATAAGAAAACATTTACTCTGTTTCAAAACATAGTACAATTAACGGACAACGGGGCTCCTGTAGAGGAATATGTTTCCGAAATCAGATATTTGGTAGGTTACTTGGAATGTCCTATTTGTAAACTGATCTCAGTAGTCTAGCAAGACTTGGAGGGATATGAAGGAAATATGGAACCCAAAGAATTAGTGGGAGCTTGCCATGTTCTCTCCAGCTATAGGAGGAAATGGTTTGATGAAAGTAAAAGTCATATTTGTTGCAGACTGAATGTATGTGTCCCACCTCCAAATTGATAAAATGGAGCAATACCCCACACAATGTAATGGTATTTGGAGATAGAGCCTTTGGGAGGCAATTGGGGTTAGATGGGGTCACGAGGGCAGAGCCCCTAGGATAGTATTTGTGCCCTTACCAGAAGGGGAAGAGACCAGAGCTCTCTCTCTCTCTACCCCCCCTTGTGAAGATAAGAAAGCAGCCGGCCATCTGCCAGCCAGGA
Source organism: Heterocephalus glaber (assembly GCF_053883595.1). NCBI lineage: Eukaryota > Metazoa > Chordata > Mammalia > Rodentia > Bathyergidae > Heterocephalus > Heterocephalus glaber. The sequence continues at coordinate 8,414,872 of NW_028258349.1, read as the reverse complement.
AGAGCACCCTCATCAGAACTCAACCATGCTTCTACCTGATCTTGGAATTCCAGCCTCCAGAACCATGAGTAAACAAATCTCTGTTGTTTAACCCACAACTTTATGGCATTTGTCACTGCAACTGAAGCAGACTGATACCACATTCATTGGATTTGTTCCACTGAACATCGGTGGTGGCCTTTTTGGTCCTCCTATGCCAGGACCCAAAGTGTTTCCTGGCTTCTGTGCATCTTTCACCAGGCCTCCTTGCCATACAGCCAAGCAATCTGAGCAGTGCAGATGAACAAGGGCTGACTGCCAGCCATGGGCTCCATGGAGAAGCCTGTATTGGTTTAGCATGGAGTTTCCATCAGCAGATTTTTTTCCCCTCTGAAATTCATTGCCATTAGTGTGTGTGAAGTGTCTATCTGGCGTGAAAACTCAAAGGCCATTCTGGAGCAGCATGTACCCTTATAACCAAATCCTGCATGCTTCTTCTTCTGTCTTGGGAGCTTTGCACATTTTTGGCAGGAGACTTGACCTAAGGCTTTACCCCCATGCCAACATGGATGTGGAAGAACACAATGTGGCTTGGTACAGCCAGGAAAAAGAGGAAATGAGGGTGGTGATGAGGAACAGGCACAAACTCATTGTTTATTGTGAATTATAGCAAAATATATGTAACATAATGTTTAGCATTTTAGCCATTTTTAAGCGTACAGCTCAGGGTTATTAAATCTATTCATAGTTTAGCAACCATCACTACCATCCATCTTGAGTTCTTTCATTTTCCCTAACTGGAGCTCTTACTCATGAAACAAGAACTCCATTCCCTTCCCCTCACCTCCTGGGTAATCACCACCACTGTTTTATTTTAATTCTATGACATTCTGCTTATCTCTTCATCCATTGATAAGCACTGAAGTTCTATCCACCTTAGGCCCTTGTGAATAATGCTGTTCAAACATGAGTAGGCAAATACCTTTTAGAGACCCTGCTTTCTCTTCTTTTGGGGTACAGTGGAATTGCTGAATCATGCAGTTACTTCATGTTTAATGTTTTCAGGATCCACCATTCCATTTCCACAGTGGCTGCACCATTTTGTATTTTCACTGGCCTCTTGCCTTTTAGGAGATATAGTGCATTGCTTGAATGAATAATCTCTCCCCTTTCTTCTTCAATGTCTGCGTAACCTAACATCCAGCCCCCTGGGTAAAGTAACTATCTTCCTCAGCCCTGTGGCTCTCCCATTTCTAGGACCCTGAACCAGTGATTTTTGTATTTGTTCCTTTTTAGGTCTTATTTTGCAATATGTCCCCTTCACATGTTTAAATAGAGGATTAAATTTATAAAATAGGTAGAGTCTCAAATGCAGACTTAACTTTATTGTAGTTGAATTATTTAATCCTTCAAGGTTTTTTTTAGCTTTCATGCCACCCCAACTATCTAATTGTGTATCGAGCACCAAACAGCATTCTCTGGGGCTCAGGGTTGCCTGGCCCAGGGCTAGGCCTGGGGAAAGAATCTACACCATCCCAGAAGGCCAGGTATGTTCAGAAGCATGGAGGGGAAAGAAAGAGATTGGGTTTCTTTGTTAAGTGGCACTGAAATCTAGGCCAGGCTCTCTACCTACAGTGTGGGGAAAAACGTTGAGCTTACGGATGGGAGCCAGTGTCTCCTCTGATCCTTCGAGGTGGTCACGATAGTAAGTTTCAATCTTAGGAGCTTATGGTGTTTGCCATTTTCCAAATGGAATTCAGGCGCTTTGCTCATTCTGCTTTCTAGCTTTATCTCCAGTTGTTTAGCAATGCAATCCTGAAAGGGTGAATTTGGACAATCGCAGCTTGGCCATTTTGAGCACATATGCTAGAACTAAGTCTTTTTGGCTCAGCTGTAGCTTGAATCTAATGAAAATGACAGATAATGCAGTGCTCAGTGTGCCTGCCAAAAAAGAGGATATTTCCCATGAGATAGCACCTGGTGATGCAGAAATAGACACTATAGATTTGTGATTGGCTGGTGCGTACGCGTATTCATATCTAGTCTGTATTATCAACCACACAAGATCACATCCTGGATAATAACAGCAACAATGGCATGCATAAAAATTACTGCAGCAAAAGGGGAAAAACACTAGATCAATTATGTCAATTATATGCTAGTACTTTTTCCCCTCACAGTTTTACCACTGAGAAAAGGTGGCATCTATCTCTGATCTAATTATTCACATGCTTATTCGTGGGTTTCCCCCTGTTTCACTCTTCTCTTTAGCACACAGATAGAAAAGAGTTCTCTTTTAGAAACACACCGTGGACTCCAATGTGCCTACATACATATGTGACTTACATTTTAGCAGCTGAATAATCAGTTACTTGAAAGTAAAGAGGAAACGCCTCTGCGTGTTCCAAAGGGAGGCTCTGGGAGGGGTGTACACTCAGATGACCTTACCTTGGAACAAAAATGCCATCGGCCTGGAGAAATGTCATAAATTAAGTTGCTATTTAAGCCCTGATTCTAGTAAAAGGGCCCAAATTTCCAAGGTGTCTTTAATGACTCCGTGCTGGATGACATGAAGTATTTCTTTCACAGACTGCCAGTAAGCAAACATAAAAAATGCAGAGCTTGAGAGAGGGAGATTGCTGTTTTCCTTTCTTCTCTTTTCTCTTTCTCCCTCCACTTTTTCTTTTCCTTCTTTTCCTTTTCTTCCATTTCTTTCTGCTCTCCCTCCTCCTTCTCCCTTTGTTAATCACCTTCCTTCTGTGACACTCTCTTGGTTTCCCTTAGAGATGGAGTTGAGACAGTGCTGCCCACACTCTGGGAATGAGGCCCAGAAGCCCCGCAGCTTGTGTTCAAATAAGTGCTGGCTTTGTAATATGACCTTGAGAATGTGTGACCCTCACCGCCACCCAAGCCTCTGGTATGCCATCTTTAAAATGAGAGTGGTGAGGGCATTTGAATTAGATGCTTTTTCAGAGCCTTTCAAGCTCTCAGATTTGAAGAGAAGAGTAATTTACCTAGGCTAGCTAAGGCGGAAGGTGATTTTGAAAGAGAAATACAAAATCATTAAGCAGATCAGTAAATTTGATAATGAATTGTTTCAATTAGATTCAGGTGGCAGCAGATGTTAAATTACTTTAGCAGAACCAAGCTTAGAGGTTTGTGGTTTACTTTTCTCATTTAAATATATAGATACAAAGGGATAAATCACATTTCTAGTCCAACTTCTAAAGAAACCCTACTGTGCAGAGGCCCCATACGCATCGTTTGTGTTGGTGTGAGAATTGGAGGTTTGGGGCCAGATCTCAGCTCTGCCTCTGATGATTAAATGTGTGCTATGGATGGAGCCCGCCTTTCTTTGTGTTAAAGATCTCCTTTCTATAAATGAGGAAGAGACTCATCTCTGGCTCTAAAATGTGTCCTACTTCCTTGAATCACCACCTACCTTTGTCAGACTTTAAAATACGTATTTCCAGCAGATTTGCGTTGCACATATACAGCCATTCTTCTGCACCCGCAGTTCTGCCGTCATGGATTCACCATACTGCAGATCAAAAATATTTTTTAAAAGTCATGTCTGTACTGAAATGTGCAGACTTTTGTCCTTGTCATTATTCCCTAAACAATAGAGTATAACAAGTATTCATATCATATTTACATTGTTTCAGGTATTATAGTATAATCTGTGTAAGTTACATTCAAATCCTGTACTGTTTTATATAAGGCATTTGAACATCCATAGATTTTGGCATGGTGGGGACTCTTAGAAACAATTGCCTGAGAGTACTGAGGGTTGACACTATGCTTTTATTATTTTTCTCTTTCTTTCTTTCTTTCTTTCTCTCATTTTTTGAAATGCTGGGAAGGGACCCCAGGCCCTCATGCATGTTTGGCAAACGTTCCAGCAATGAGCCCCTGCCCCAGCCCCCGGGTGTGTTTTTAAAGCATGTATCCTGCTTCGGTGGCACGCTGTGAGGTCTTGTGGGTCTGGATCCCCTTGCGTGCTGTAGAGACCCATAGTCCTCTAGGGTAGCCTGTGATGGCATTGGTAATGGCTTTTGCAGCAGGTGGGAAGGGAAGATGGGAGATGGCCTTTTCCTTCTGGCCCAATGTGGGGTCAAGCATCTCAAGCAACTGATCCAGGAAGGCTTCCTGTGGACCCCATACTTGACCTGATTGTCACAGGGTTGTGCCTATTCATGAAGCCATTTCCAGGACTCTGGGATCCAGAGCAGTACATTGAAAGGACATCTTGGCCACAGGATGCATCTCTTCATCTTCTTCCCTCTTGCCTACATCGCTGCTAGAATCAAATGGTGCCAAGGTCTTCAGGGAAGGCGCTCTAAACAGGGTGGGCACAGGGCAGGCTCTATCCACTTTTGGTCCCCAGCAGACCCATTCTTTCCCCAGGTCTCCTGCCAGGCAGCATATAACAAAACCATGCCAAGTCCACTGAGCTCCCGAGACAACTGCCTCTTTAAGAACTTATCTCATATTTTCAGAAATTGACTGTGAAAATTCTAAGTAATGGTGTGACATGATCACACTCACTTTCTGTAGTTAATCCTTCACGAGGGTCAGGCACCCCTCTCTTCTCAGTGGCTCATTTGATTGTCACCTACCTTGCACAAAACCTCCCAGCCCCGAGCACTGTCTGCTGGGTTGACAGGCAGTCAGAGTACTGAACGCCGTGCAGGAATAACTGAATTAGAACAAAGCTGCCGGCGCTGTAATAAAGCGTTTAATGGACAGACAGCCTCTCTTGCCTTCCTTGGGGTAACACTAAATCCCTTTTTATTGTAGTTTGCACAGATGTTAGTGAGTTATCCATTTCTCTAATCATACTAGAAGTTGGCACATCCATCTTAAATAAGAAGACCAGCCCACTCGCTTTTACAGAGTCCTTTTTCTAATAAACTTGTGTCAGTTTCAGGTCAGTTTTACCAATACAAATAAAATTCAAACAAATAAAAAGTATATTGTCTCATGATGAGATTTATGTAATTATGTCCCTTAGGTCACTTTAAATTTACACAGGGAGTTACACCCTGCATAGCCCTTATTATGGCCTTATTATATCCCCAAGTTGGGGACACACACACACACACACACACACACACACACATACACACACAGACCACGCAAACACACACCCTTGGAGTTGACAGTATTGGATCTCTCCAGGTCCTGGTGCAGAACAGTTCTTATTTAACTCCAAGAGGTGGGCTGGGCTGTGTGAAAGGTACTCATATCTCCTCAGAACCGTCTTCAGGAGGTCACAGGATTCTTCTTCCCCTCCACTTAATATCAACTCCCATTTACACACCTATCCTAGCTTATTGACCACCCAAAGATCTTGCTGCAAAAGAAAATTTTGCACAAGAGAGCTTGCAGTCCCCCCACCCATTCACATGTTTGTTAAAAGGAGGGAGGGTGTGAGAAATTCCTGCCCACCAAGGTGCTCCCAACTGCAACTTCTGTGGAACTGGGAAAGGTCACCTGAAGTTCAGGCCAGGATAAATAATTGCTGTGAGGGATTCCTTTTTTCCCTTGCATGGAGTTGATGGGTTCACAGCGGTAGCTGAATCTTGATAGATTGGCAGACACTGAAAGGAAATGCTTAGCAGTGACCTGGGCAGGGCTGCACTTCAGTTCTTCGAGCAAAGGATGGGCAGCTAAGGTTCCAGAGATGGGTGGATGACAGAGGCCAGGTGGCAAAGCTGCTTCTCTCTCTGCACAGAGCAGGAACACATGCTGGCCCTGACATCATCCTGGGATAGGCTAGGCAAGATGGGCTCTCCAACACCACTGAGGCCCACGGCGGCTGCTCGTCTTGGCACACACAGAATTACTGCTCTCTGGGGTCTCCCTCTGTGTGTGAGAAGGGCTGTCTCTGTTGTGATTCCTGGTCCAGTCGGCCCCGACACTTCATAAATCAAAGACGATAGGCGATGTGTTAACCATTTGATGTCCTGTTGCAAATAGAGAAAAGCATTCCAGCTACCGCTACCCCAGTGGGACAAAATGAAGAGAGATGGGACACCCTGATAGCTCTACCTCACTCATTACCTGCTGCCAGGACGGTAGCCAGGATTCACACGGGGTCCTTAGAATCTCTGAAGTCACTTGGTGACACACCTATCCCACTGGGGAAACTGAGGTCCAGAGAGTTCAATGTAACTTGCCTAAATCCCATCTAACAAGGGGATGGAAAAGGTTAGCCTGGTTCAAGAGGCTCTGACTCCAGGACTTCTTCTGCCATCGCTCCATCCACTCATTCATTCCTTTATCCAACTCATTCATTCCGTGTGTGTGGAGAACCTACTGCTGCTCGAACACAATGCTAAGCTGCAAGTGGCTGGGGAAGTGTTGAGAAAAGCATCTAGTGCGTTACTTTCACAAAGAAACGTTAGATGTTTCTTCATGTTCAGTCCTACAGGCCTGAGATTTCCTTATTTATTTATTTATTTATTTATTTATTTATTTGGTGGTACTGGGATTGAACCCAGGGCCTTCTCACTGGGCTATACCCTAGCCCATCCATTTTATCATTTATTTATTTATTTATTTATTTATTTTTAAAATTAATTTTATTAGTACATTTTAGGTATACAATATAATGACATTCATCATTGGAAATTTGCTCCTTTACAATCCATTTTATTTTTTGAGACAGGATCTTGCTAAGTCGCTAAGTTGTCCAAGCTGTGCTTCAACTGAGGATCTATCCTCCTGCTTCAGCCTCCCTGAGTGCTAGGATTATAGGCCTGTGTCACCATGCCTGGCTGAGATTTCATCTTTCAGAAGCTCTTGTTAAGTACCCTCTAGAGGTCCAGCTGTACATGACTCTCCAAGGGTGAGAATGCACGAACTGTGGTGGATTTGAGTTTCTATGGACAATAGCATGATGTTATCATCATCTCAGAAGTCCATCCTGCCAGAAGTCACAAAACTACCATTTCTCTCTTGGAGCCTACCCCTCCATTCCCTCCTACCACGCCACACATATTCCCTTTACTGCCCCTTGGACCACTGGCTGACCACCAGGAAGATGCCAAGGTCAAGGGTCTGGGATCTGGAAACAGCTCACCCACATCAAAATCCCAGCTGCCACCTGCTCATTGAATGTGAGAATTCAATGAGTGAATGTCACAGAGCTCTTAGGATGACACCTCATGAGCCGCGAGTTCACAGAGCTCTTCCTGACCTAGGCAGGCTTGTCAGCATCTCTGTGGGCTACTTGACTCTTGCTTGGTTCTTTCTATCACTGGGCAATGCTCATCTTTTAAAGCATCTCACCAAAAATTGTACCTCTTGGCTGCCCTTGTCACACTTCTTTCTACTCCAGTACAGAGTAAATCCAGTCTCTAAAAACTGGTATTCCAGACCTTTGATA